>NW_015150668.1:141342-161550 GCF_000732505.1 Cyprinodon variegatus
AATTGTCACAGACCTCCAAACTCTATGTGGTCTCCAAATAAGCTCATGTAAAAAAGGGTAAAAGAGTCTTATAGAATGGGTTTTCATGGCCAAGCAACTGCATCCAAGTCATAATTCATCCAGTACAACGTAAAAATGTTGTGCAATGCAAAAGTGTAAAGGAGGCCAAAACTGGACTTTAGAGCAGTTGAGGCACTTTTTGGTTGTATTGTTGCATTGTGTCATGTTTGAATTTAGGTACAGCAGGAAGTATGTTGTGGTTTTTTTTTAAGGAGCAGGGCTTTGTAAGAACCTTTTTAAATGGACCAATTCCTCAAAACAAGACAGTCTCACAATCACGATCCCTAAAGCTATTAAGAAAAGATTTTTTTATTTGTGGATGAGCTTAACTAGCGCCGGACTTGAGTTGTGACAGGAAGCCCGGGCCACAGGTGGCTACGCTCTACTCCTTATATTCATTCGGCCAGCTAATCTGAATCGTTCTATGCGAGAGCAACATCTATGGTAGTAGTACTAGACATGTTCCAGGCATGTGAGTAAAACTAGCAGCAGTTCAGCGGACAGGATGAATGAATGGTATCATACACATTCCGCTTTGTTTAAAAAAAAATACAAATATAAAAAATATGGCTGGGGGACAGTGATTCGCCTACATGTTATGAATGCTGGCGTACCATAAAGAATAAATTATGAACAGTTTAGTTTGTGCCTTCAACTCGTTGCCCAAAGTTACTTGGATATAAGAAAAAAAAATGAATATCTTCGGAACAGCTCCAAATGACAAAAAGCTAATATGGGTGAGAAGAACATGATGTAATAACGTAAAATCAAGGGGCCAATGTAAAAAAAACACTTTGTTCCCCTTTAACTGGAAAGAACACCTTTGGGATGATTAGAGAAGTGGCTGGGATCCAGTTTGTCTCATGCAACTTTTGCAGATGTTTGGGTAAGAGTTGTAAGAGGTGCATCTTAACCTTGCGGACAGCCTTGACAGAATGATTAAAGCCACAAATGGTGGACCAACTCATATTGAAACCTATAGAATAAGAATGCGATGTCACATTCATATGTGAGTAAAGGCAGAAGAGTTAATATTTCAGGAAAAAAAAGGATATATCATTAAAAATTGGGGTTGTGTGATGACAGACAACAAGTAAACATGTCTGAAACATGTGACAATGTATGTCATTAAAATGTATGTTTTGTATAAAGCAATTTATAAAAGCCATTATTTCACAAATATTTAAAATGGCAGCAGTATTTATTCAATATGTATTTTTTTTTTGGGGGGGTAAGTTCAGTTCTTGCTAAGTGATAGATCATTGAATGACTAATCTCTTTTAAGTGAGCGTCTGGGATCATATGATATGCCCTATGTGTTGTCCCCATGCACATGTTTCTGTTTCTTACTTGAATAGATACCGTTTTCATGTTTGGTATTTTCTAGACCTTTAAACAGTATGTTGCTAAAAGAAATTGTTTTTTGTTGAATTTTTGGTCTTTTTGCCAGAAGCAAAAACATTATTCAACACAACAACGACATTTTCTGCCTGCAGAAAAATAAAATAATACATCAGTCATCTATGCCCCCAGAGGAACAGTATAAAACTATCATTTGACACCATACAATAGCACAGGGCACCATGATATTGTTACAAGACTCAGGTGTAAGAAGGTCAGGTGTACAATGCCACAGACCTCATTCCCTATTCTGATCACTCACACACTGTTGTGCGTTTGTTTGTCTACAGCCTGAGGCTTGAAGAGAACAAAGACCCGGGTGTAAGAATATGCAGAGAAATACTTTATTTTTTTCCATTGGGAGAAAGTTTTCTTTGATCTTAATTGAAGATTCTCAATTTGTTTCCAGAGAGTTCATACATTCATTTAGCAATGTATTTCTGTTTTCCGATTAAAGAACACATATCTAACAGGCGGGAATATTACAAACAGAAAAGGTGCAATAGGCCATTAAGCATATGATGCTCACACTGGTAAACTTAAAATATTTTTTGTGAACCATCTTTTGATTTGAATTAAAGCATTTAGTGTTTTTTGGCCTAAATCTAGTGTTTTGTACCGTGTTGGTCACTTTGCATAATTAAACATCACGGTTTAACAGTTAAAGCCTCTGGTCCTGAGAAATATATCAAATTCAGTGAGAATGTAAAAATGGATTAGTCCAGACGTTTGACCTAAACGTTATAAATTTGTTTTAAGCATTCATCTGTGTAAATTCTCATTTATTCAGGTCATGGTAATCCCAAGTGAACTTTCTTAGAAAACTGGAAATGATTAAAAATAAATCTGGCTTTTAAACCTTTTCAGACTCAAAAGGCCGTAACATTGAGAGAGGAAAAAAAGGAATGATGCATATTTTATACTCGGCAGTCAAAAAATGCATATGGAACACAAGCCTCCTAATCAGTGCAACGCAACCTGACTGTTGCAATATCTTTCTTTTCATGGCTTACACATAAGACATACACAAGAACATCCAGATAGTCTGCTTAGATAACATTAAAACAGTAATGAAATAAAAACATAGAGCTACAATTCAAATTACAACACATAAAAAGGTTTTCTCACATTGCATAATCACAGAAACCTCCTTCCTGAAACGTTCAAATACATGCAGCTGTCATGATCGGTTTAACGAATCTGACCCACATGCAGAGAAACCACTCAGAGAGCACGGAAAAAAAGTTTAACAGGTTTATTGAGGGGGTAAACAGGAGTTGGATCTGGAACTCAGTGAGCTGGTAATCCGGAACTGGAAGTCAGAAGGGAAGTTCAGTGGTCAGTTCAGGTACCGCAGGAATCTTGGCTTGGAAGCACTTAGATTTTGCAAGAATGGGACTCACATTAGAGGGGGGGCCTTGTTAGTCCTTGAATCCAGTCTGTGTGGAGAGAGAAGGTCCAGGAATCCAGTAACACAGGATAGATTCCTGCCGAGGAGCAAAGACAAAAAACTCGTTAGACTCAGAGAAACAAAGCTAGGTTAGACTCAGCTAAACTCGCCATGGCTAGGGTACCCAAAACTGCCAAACACTCTGGCGTCGAGGTAGTGACAGCCCACTGCTCAAATACTCCTCCACATAAGTTTGCAGGGAGGGACAGCGAAGACAGGGCACCTCCTGGTGGTGGAAAAGGAAAACACACAAACTGGATTCCTAATAGCAGCCCCCAGCACACACAAATTTAATTTTATTTAGGACTTTGCATGGACTTCTATCAATTTTATTAACTGTACCTATGCTTTACCTGACATTTACCTGAACCTGACCCATTACCATTACAAGTTCATTCCTAAGCCTAAAGATAATGTACAGTACATTCACACCATACATCCAAATTGACTCCTTGATATCAAAAATGGGGGTCTTTTCATTAGGACCAGATCAAATATCCTTGTGGTCCTCAGATGGTTAGTAAATATAGCAAAAGCAATATAGCAATTATTGCTCTGAGCTAACAACAGTTTGCCAGTGCTGGCTCTGGAGGAGGGTGTAGGAGAACAATCTTAGATCGGAAAACCCCGCCAAGCAGAAATCACATTAAAGCAGAGAACCTTTGATGGAGGTAAGAGAGGCAGACGAAACAGTCCTTCAAGGGCTAAATTAGAAAAACTACCACCAAGCCACCAAAAACCTCCTAAGAGCATCCCCCCTTTCATCCTTTGACAACACTATTTTCTGTACTTCCCATTTTGATTAAAAAAGCTTGTCTACTTGTTTACAACAGTTGAAATTATAGGGGTGTTGGGAGTCTGAGATGTTCAAGCTGTAGTAATATATAAACAATATATATAGTATAGAGGGCTAGTAGATATTTTTTATCAATAATCATGGCCTAAATGTTCACTTTTGTAAACAACTTTTAACTACTGGCATGTTGATAAGCTGTTTTATTTATTTCTGTTAGCAGGAAGTGTCCTCCAAACCTACGCAGCTGAGTTAGCTTGATAAACCAGACTTAATGTGAGATTAAATGTGTAATTTAGTCTGGCCCCGATCAATGAGACAACAAAGGATTGTTGATGAGAACAACCAGTTGTTTTTCAAGTCTGTGCCTATTGGCCAATGCTCTGACCAATGAGCGCAACTGACTGTGACGTAGGAAGCACGACAGAAAGCTGGTGGGGGAGTGTAAACATACAGCCTGTCGGTAAAATGGCGAAAAATATGTCCTTCTTAAAAATTAATGAGCAGAGAGCCTCTTCCTGCTCAAATTTCAACGAAAACCCCAAGTCTGATCCTTCCAAAACTGATTCCAAAGCTGAGTCAAATGAAAACTTTTCAATAGGTGTTTTCCATCCAGAAATCTAAAACACATCTCTGTGTTGTGATTGGCCTGCCAGTTTAAGGGCCTGGGGCATTGATCGAGGCTAGACCAAACTCGCAGGCAAAAATGATTTTGGCCGCTGGTGGGTGGGGCTAGTTTACTATGCTACAGCTGAGTGGCAGTGGCCCAAAAAATTGTCCTAATTAATTTCAAAGTCTGACAAAGCATCTCGATGTTATAACATTTTGAAATAGTCTAAAAAAAACATGTGCAGAGTTTTTCTAGCCTAAAACCTTTGATTATTTACGCCCCCTTACACATACTACTTTTTCCGCAGTATATTAATGGCAATTTCTTTTCCAGGAGGTTTGGTAACAGTACGGACGCTGCTTCATCTCAGCACAAGATAGTAAATGTTTCGCATAAGTTCATATCTAAAACTTTGTACCATCCCTTTAACAACCACAGGATTTATGTTTTAGACAATCCACAAAGTTGCAGTACGAACAACAAAACAATGATAATCATCTATTCACAATAAACAATAGCAAAAACAATGTTCTTTACAATTTGAACAGTTTGATTCATGACAGAAGCTCAAATCACAGAGCAGGCTTTGTCTCAGCTTCACTTTGAAGTTAAGTGGGTTTTCTTTTTTTTCATATCTTCCCTGTACTGAATGCTGCAGAAAAAAATCAAGGACATTTCTCAGAACTTTACCTCTTTCCTTTGTAAGGCATTGAAGCTGACTCATTTCAGTGATGATTACGCTCTTCAAATGCCAACTCCTGCAAATTAAAGTTAAATGCTGTAAAACCTTTCAGTCATTTCAATTAAAAAAAACTCAGATTCATAAGTGAAGGTTACCAATATGTGAGGTGTTTGACCTACAGTGTCTTTGAAACTATTGTTTTGTAATATACCAAGAATCTCTGTACAGTTCCTTAAATAACTTCAAAGCCGTCAGTTGTACTCTTAGGGGGTTGTTCATTAAATGCAAAATCAATGACTGATGTTTCGAATTAAGGGCAAAATGCAGGTGACTCCTACAAATGTTCAATTTATTTTAACCCACTTTATGTTGTTCCAAATCACAATAAATATGGTCTCAAGATACTTTACAAAAAAGCCATTGCAAAAAAACATACTGAAGTAAACTAGGTACATTTCAGATTAGTTATAGGTTTTTAAAATTCAAATAAAAAAAGAATGAATAATGATGTTTACAATAAGAATTTCTTAACATTATTTTAATAAAGATGTTGTAATTTACAAACTGACTTACTGATCTCACCCCTCTGGTCAGTTAATTGTCACATTCATTATGCTGTTGACTTCACAGAAGTCCCTTACTTTAAAAATGTGTTACAGTAGCAAAAAGGAATTCTCCCATTAGCTGAAAGAAAGAAAGCTTCAGCAGAAAGAAGCTCAGTGAGAGTGGGCATCTGCTGCAGCTGACTGGGGCTGTGAAAGAGGCACAAAAGCTGCGGCGTGTTTTCTATGTGAAATAGAAGTAAATGGTTAATGGCAGCAGTAGCATATATAAAGGTTCCATCTAGGAGAGACACAGCTAAGCAGATAAACAAAATTTGATAGAAGAATATAAGCACATACCGTTATTTGCCTTAAAAGCTCAACCTGCAGATATTTTTTAGGTGAAAGGGAGGGTTGAAAATTGAAAGACAGAGCCATGTTTATCTAGAGCATAGTAATGTAAGTCAGTTCTTAGGTGTAAATACGTTTTTTTTTTAAATACATACATGAACACACTGGAACCTGTTCAACAAAGAAGGTTACAAACATAGTCATTTGTAATACTAGTGTAATGACATGGTCCAACTGGCTCAATGTTAGATTAAATATAAGTTTATGATACTTGGAATATATCAGTCAATTAATATTGCACTCACACACAAACCCTTTCTGTATTTAGTATTCCACACAGTGATATTGGGATGATGATATACTCATGATATATTGTGCAGTTCTGCTGTATTGTGTATTTCCCAAGGTAATCAAAGATTTTATCTTTCCAGAAACCATTTTTCGTTAAGAGTGTCTTGAGAAGTTTGTGTTCCAACTAATCATCCTGCAAGGACAGAGAATGTTCATGACTAATCACACCACAGTGGTGGTAATGTCTTAATTCTCATGGATATAATAATTATAAAAAATCAGAGGGGAGCACTCACAGCCTTCTACGCCTTAAGAAAAAATCAGAAGACAAAAAAAACCTCTCATTTAAAATTATTATAACATATGAATAATTGAATTAATCTATGAAATGTATTATTAAATGTAATAATTCAGTGATACAATATGCTTAATACATTTAATCTCATCTGCTTTATAAGGTTAAGTCAGCTTTCACGATAATAGATGTGGTAGTAGGGGGAAAAAAGGGACCCTATAATTTTTTTGTTCATGTTTTATTTTGAATAATTTGGGCCCTCAAAATAACTGATGTCATAATTTATTTAAAATGTTGAGTACAGACCAAAAGTTTGGACACACCTTCTCATTTAAAGAGTTTTCTTTATTTTCATGACTATGAAAATTTAAGATTTACACTGAAGACATCAAAACTATGAATTAACGCGTGAAATTATATACTTACCAAAAAAGTGTGAAACAACTGAAAATATGTCCTATATTCTAGCTTCTTCAAAGTAGCCATATTTTGCTTTGATTACTGCTTCGCACACTCTTGGCATTCTCTTGATGAGCTTCAAGAGGTAGTCACCTGAAACGGTTTTCTAACAGTCTTGAAGGATTCCCAGTGATGCTTAGCACTTGTTGGCCCTTTTGCATTCACTCTGCGGTCCAGCTCACCCCAAACCATTTCGATTGGATTCAGGTCTGGTGATTGTGGAGGCCTGGTCATCTGGTGCAGCACCCTATCTCTCTCCTTCTTGGTCAAATAGCCCTTACACAGCCTGGAGGTGTGTTTGGGGTCATTGTCTTGTTGAAATATTAATTGATGGTTCCACTAAACGCAAACCGGATGGAATAGCATGCTGCTGCAAGATGCTGTGGCAGCCATCCTGGTTCAGTATGCCTTCAGTTTTGAATAAATCCCCAACAGTATCACCAGCAAATCACCCCGACACCATCACACCTCCTCCTCAATGCTTCATGGTAGGAACAGGCAATTATGGTCCATGTTCACTTTTTCTGTGTCGCACAAAGACACGATGGTTGCAACTAAAGATCTCAAATTTGGACTCTTCAGACCAAAGCACAGATTTCCACTGGTCTAATGTCCATTCCTTGTGTTCTTTAGCCCAAGCAGGTCTCTTCTGCTTGTTGCCTGTCCTTAGCACTGGTTTCCTAGCAGCTGTTTTACCACGAAGGCCTGACTCACACAGTCTCCTCCTAACAGTTGTTCTAGTGATGTGTCTGATGCTTGAACTCTGTGTGGCATTGAGTTGGTCTCTAATCTGAGCTGCTGTTAACCATTTCTGAGGCTGGTGACTCGGATGAACTAATCCTCCGCAGCAGAGATGACTCTTGGTCTTCCTTTCCTGGGGTGGTCCTCATGTGAGCCAATTTCTTTGTATGGCTTGATGGTCTTTGCGACTGCACTTGGGGACACTTTCGAAGTTTTGCCAATTTTTCAGACTGACTGACCTTCATTTCTTAAAGTGATAATGGCCACTTGTTTTTTACTGCAGAACAGAACTGATGGTCCCAACCCCATTTATAAGGCAAGAAATCTCACTTATTAAACCTGACAAGGGACACCTGAGAAGTGAAAACCATTTCAGGTGACTACCTCTTGAAGCTCATCAAGTTCAGTTGTTTTACACTTATTTTGTTAAGTATATAATTCCATATGTGTTAATTCGTAGTTCTGATGCCCTCAGTGTGAATCTTCAATTCTCATAGTCATGAAAATAAAGAAAACTCTTTGAATGAGAAGGTGTGTCTAAATCTTTGGTCTGTACTGTAGATTGATAACATCAGCTGAAAGAAAGAACTTTATGTCCCAGTCCATCCAACACATTTTAGAACCCCCCACATGAAAGCGCAAAATGGTTAAGTCCATCCCACAACAACTGGTGTTTTTTACACCAAGTGTAACATTTCTGTGAAGATTCTCAGTGAGCCAGGTCATGGTCAAGCTTGAAAAATTCAGTCTAGGCAACTGGATGTGAAGTTTTTAGAAGACATTTGCATCTCATACAAGAGGTTACCTCAGTTCTTACTAGTGGTGGGAAGCACTGAGATTAATATACTGTAGGTCTAACAAAGAGTAAGGGGGGACTAAAGGTGGTTTTGATCTACTCCCACTAGGTTGGTCAAAGAGGTCACATGGGGGGTGTTAATGGTCTTTAGGGGGTTCTGATGGATTGTTAACTTCCTTGTCAGAGTGGTTGCCTCATTGAAGTATGAGTGAGGTCCGGCTGGGAAGTGAATCTTCTAGGTATTGTTCCTAAAAGTGCTTTGTAGGTGGGTGAAAGGTTATGTCTTGGACCACAAACTGTGTGGAGAGATGTTTTTTCCATGTACACAAAATGGCTTCCTTAACCCCTCGTGCCATCTTTCTTCCTTTGCAAGAATATGGATATTGTTGTCCTTAAAGGAGTGTCCTTTAGCCTTCAAGTGTATGTGAACAGCTGAGTCCTCTCCTGAGGAGTTGGCCGTCCTTTGTTGAGCCATGCGCCTCTGTGTAGTGGTTGCTTAGTCTCTCTCATGTAAAGGTCTTTGCTCTTTTCACTACACTGAATGGCATACATCCGATTGTCGGTCTTGTTTCTGGGTGTCTTGTCTTTGGGCTGAACCAGTTTTTGTTTCAGGGTGTTGCCGGGTTTGAAGTGCACAGTGACCCGGTGCTGGTTGAAAATCCTCCTGAATTTTTCAGAGACTCCAGCAACATAGAGAATGACGATGTTCCTTTTTAAGTTTTCTTTCTTCTCAGCAGACCTCTTCTTGTTTTTTTTTTTTTAAAAAGCCCATCTGGAACAACCATAGTTCTTCAGGGATGTTTTAATGTGTTCATGTTCTCTCCTTCTTCCTCTGTTGGTGGTGGAAATGGTTTCTGCTCGTGTCTCCAGGGTTCTGAACATGCCTAGTTTGTGTTCCATTGGGTTGTGTTAGTCAAAACGGAGGTACTGGTCAGTGTGTGTGGGTTTCCTGTAGAATTCTACTGTATGTTGAGTTGTCTGTCTTCCATGATGTGAACCGTTTAGTCCCAGATGGAAAGGCTGTCATCTTCCACATCTTTCCGGGTGAACTTGATGTTTCTGTGCACTGCGTTAATGTGGTCTATGAATGTGTTGATATCCTTTGCCTTTATGTTCACCCATGTGTCATCTACGTATCTGAATCAGTGACTTGGTTTTGTTTCCATGTATGAGTGTAAAGCCCTGCTTTCCACTTCTTTCATGTATAAGTTTGCCACTATGGGAGACACAGAAGAGCCCATCGCACATCCAAGCTTCTGCTTGTTGAAATCTTGGTGGAATTGGAAGTATGTGGTGGTGAGGCACAAGTCCAAGAGAGAACAGATGTGGTCAGTGGTCAGATTTGTCCTATCTGGCAGAGTGTGGACTTGAAGTTAACGCATCCTTACTGTCAGGATGCTAGTAAAATACATGTGCCATCATAGAAGGCCATGGTCTCATCCGTATCCAGTTTCAGGTTCTTTATCTTGTTGGAGAAGTCCTGTGAGTTAGCAATGTGATGTGTTGTATTGCCAGCCAAAGGAGTGGGAACGGAAGTGAGATGTTTGGCAATGCTGTAGGTGACAGAGTTAATGCTGCTGCTGATGAACCTGAGAGGAGCACCTTCCTTGTGTATTTTTGGGAGGCAATAGATCCGGGGAGCGGCTTCTCCTGAGTGCAGCATAGTATTGCTGCATGTCAGTGGCTTTGTCCTTTTCTAACTGTTGAAGGCGGCTGATTACTTTTTTCTTGTAACTGCTGGTGGGGTCTATCGTCAGTGATTCATAGGTGGCTCTCTCACTGAGGAGGGTTTTAACTTTGGCGTGGTAGTTGGCTATGTTAAATACAACTGTGTAACGTGTAACAGTGAGACAAGATTGATTGACCTAAGAGCTAGACAATATGGTCTATTAAAAGCAGAAACCAGGGCATTAAAAGGAGAAAGAAAAAAAAAAAGGATAGGAGAGAGAGGGGAGGCAGCTGTTGACTGCTTTCTTCCCCAAAAGTGAATCGAGTTTGCTTGCTATGCAGAGTCCAGTTAAAGTTCAATTCAGACAGCTGCTGTCATACGTTTACCTGAAATATCTACTTTGCTTAGCTAGTTGCCAGCCAGGCTGCTTGCTTCTGTACAGTAATTATAAAGACAATTATGGGCCAGCTAACCTTAACTGTTAACATTAACAAGTTTTAGAAGCTAACAGTGGCACTGGATAGGCCACAGCAGCTAGAACAATCCTGGTGGTCCTTCTGAAGATGAGCAAAACAAGGTGATATCACTGTTTAGTGTTCAAGGAAGAGCAAGTGATGATGCTTACCATCATGACTATTTGGTTATTTTGTTACTTATCTTGTATTGAGATGGCCCCTATAGAGCAAGCAAGGACACATCTGGGGACACAAGGGTTGACCTGCTGGTGGATGAGCAGCACCAGAATCACACCAAAACCCAGAACAGCAAAGTCCGGCAGAAAAGAGAGATCCTTAAACATTTCGTTGATATTTCATTGATAGCTAATTAACAGGCTATTGCTGAACTACGATCATCAGAATCAGTGGTGCTAAAGCAGGGAAACCTCTAATACCTGCAGAACAGCAGCCGTCAAAGACTGACTTCTGGCATGCCTGGTATAAAGGAATTAGAAAGTATAGAAAATCCACATACACAGAAAATACAATAAAAGAACTTTGTTTTCCAGCTACTGCAATAGACTGGTGAGCTGTCCACAGTCTACCCTGCCTTTGTCCTGCTGGAGAACAGAATAAGCAGGAGAAGACAGATGGATGTATGGAAAGATGAATGGATGGATGCCTTTAGGTAAATTCATTGTTTGAGAAATTCAATACAGATATTGAATGGATTTTATGAACTGCACAAACAGAGCTTTTTTCACATAAAATGAAATCTATATTCAAAACACAATTCAACATAAAAAAAAAGTTAAAGCCACAGCCTCCAATTGAGAATCTGCTGATTTTAGATCTCATCACTGGATCTACTGGCTTCCTGGGTTTTCTCTTAAATCTCAATAAGTTTTCCACAGGATTTTGGCCTAAAATCTTAGATGTCCATGGAAGGAAGTTTTGTTGTGACAAAGTTACCCTTGGCCATTGTAAGACAAATGGTCACACAACACAGTAGTCTAAACTGCACAAGGTGCTTTTCTGTACAAACATATTTCTTGTCTTTTATCTCAGGCTTCTTGGGTTGTTGTTTTTGGTAATTCTTGTTCTTAATCTCATATGACCAATGTGCACAGTTCCAGTTAAATGCCTGGTAGATAAAATATTTTATCTAATAGCCATTATTAAGACTTTATGATCCCATGATTCAACCATGCCCTGGTTCTTTGGGAGATTATTTTCAACCTACCTTAACCTCCTCATCATTGTCCATTCTGATCAGGAGAGCAGGAGTCCTCTTCTAGCATAGTGGCTTGCAGCTATCAGAACTTAAAAAAGCTTAAAAATTGAAAAGAAAGATCTAAATAATTTGTTTTAGAAGTATTTGTTTGGATAGTGGTGGCCTAGTTGTTAGGGCATATAGTTTGAAATAGTTCTGAGTTTGAGCCCGACTGCCACTCTGAGTGACCACCAAGACCTTTAACCCCACACTGCACCCCAAGGGGATGGGTTAAATACAGAGGTAAATTTCTCCAATATGAAATCAATACATTTTGATTATTTTATTTTATGATTTAAAGGGCTTGAATAATTCTGCTGTGTTTCTATGGTAAATCTGGATTTTCTTCTTAGTTTTTCAGTGTCAAACTAAGTTATTGTGATAAAAAAAGGAATACATTTCAAGTTCGTGCATCTTTGTGGAGGGGAGTTGTACATATAAAAGCTCTTAAGAACAAAATTATATGTTGGTTTCTTATCCTTCCAATCTTTGTTCTCTTTGAATAATTTAGCTAAACGAGGACTAACCTCATATTTTCTGATTTGTTTTCTACATCATTTACCTTTTCTTCAACACCACTGCGCTGCATTGCTAATGGTGACAGAGGACTTTTTGATGTCGGCAACTGCACCAGATCAAAGTCAGACTCAAAAGCTATCTGTGTGTGTATGTGTGTGGGGCAAAGCCTCTGTGGGAAAGAAAGGAGAAGGTAACTCCCCTCTTCCAATGGCTGACCTCCCCAGAGTCTCCCTCCAGGAATCACCCACATATACAAAGGGATATACAGCGATGAGATCATTGCTGATGAGATCATCCTGACTCTTTCTTCTCATCTTTGTGTCTCTCCCCCTTGACTCATTGAAAATTCATGACCAAAACTAATAGACATATTGAAGAATAAAATATTCCTTTTCATATTTCAAACATTCTATAAAAATCAAGGATCTTAAATTAAATTGCAATAAATGATATATTTATAACCAGCTTACAATAAAGCATCTTGTACCTCACAAAAAAATATGAACATTTATTTATTATACATTTGAAAATCTGAACTTTTACATAGTCTGGAAATAAGGATACACAATACTTGAAAAGCTATAGCAAAATTAAGATATTCCAAACTTTAAAACATCAAGGTGCTAAACACAAGAGCCATTTAAAACCTGTGAACAAAACACATTTTCTATATTACACTTCAAAAACAATCTAGAAATAAATAAAAATTTCTTAAATTACCTTTATTTAGCCTGAATATGAACAGGTAAATAGGATGATTTGCCAAGTACTAAAATTGCTTGGTATTGAATGCTGCCATGAGGTTCATCATTGCTGTGGTCAGAAAACTTGATAGAAACTTTATAGAATTCAAATAAAGTTTTTATGAATTGATTTGAATGAATGATTGAATGATTGAATTGATTGTCTCACAAAAGTTGTTAAAATAGCAAATCTTACACACAATTCAATAAAATCTTAATTGCTCCAAAAAAGCAAAGAACAAAAACATTCTTCTTTCTACTTTGGCAATTTGGCTTAATTTCTAAGAATTTGCCCCCTGGTTACCGCTGCTTAGGGGTCAAAGTAGATTTAAATTCACAGGGTTTGATATAAAAAAAATAAAAAACAGAGAACCTACATAATTGCCTTGTAATGCCGTGTCAATCCAGACCTAAATTAAATGACTATGCTAACTAAATGTTGAAATATTTAAAGGAAACAGAAAATGTTTTAATAACAATACAAGGAAACATTTATGTCATATCTAAATAGATAGAAATGAGAACTATGAGAAGAAAATGTTCAAAGATGTATTTACCTTTTCACCTGGCTCACTATCCAAAAATAAACAGTATGCAATTAAATATTTTCTTTGGATATAATTTAGGGATTCCTTTTGGTAGAAATTAAACAAGGTTTAGCATCACCTCTTGTGAGCAGGAAGAAATAAAATCTTGATATTTAGACAAAGGTATTTTTTACGCTTGGCAGAGGATGATCAGCCATGTGTAGTTCATTAAGTAGTGAGGGCAGAAAGAGCCATACTACTGAAAGCAAACCATTAGTGTTGAATGTGAAGCACAGACTCGTCGCGCATTTCTGCACAAGCACAGCTTGAAGAGCAGAATTTGTCAGAGTTCAGTGCACAGTACCGGACGATTCTTGGTTATTTTTTGCCCTGCCGCTGCTGCCACCCTCCATCTGTGGTCATGCAGAATGTGCACCGCTGCACGCCAGATGGGCTGCATGACCAAACACTTAGCTTGTCTAACAAATCACAGCGCAATGATGCATTTTAAATGTCTGACTGACCACCCACTGTTGTTGATGAAAACTCACACCCATGAGTCGTCAAGTTTTCGTCAACAAAGATCCATCTTTAGCTCGTCAGTTCTCGTTTTCATCATGAAAAAAAGGAGTGTCAACGAAATAATTTTGTCATTCTTATTTTTGACGAAAACAACACTGATTGAGATTTAGGACACCCCGTGCCAGATGAAGAAAAGTCCACAAGTCTGCGGGTTCTGATGGCATCCCCGGACATGTCCTCAGAGTGTGCTCTGCGGAGCTGGCAGGATTACTGACTGACATCTTCAACCTGTGCCTGGCCCACACTAAGGTACTGACCTGCTTCAAGTCCACCTCCAACGTCCCAATCCCTAACAACTCCAACCCATTCAGACTCAATGATTACCATCCAGTAGCCCTCGACCCCATCATCACCAAGTGCTTTGAGCGGCCGGTTCTAGCTCACCTCAGATCCTGTCTCCCCCCCACACACACACTGGACCCCCACAATACAGACATACAGGCATAAAGTTGAATTCTATACTATTCGATTCTGTTCTAATATTGCAAACCAAGATAATCCCATGATGATGTGATGCAGCCTAACTGTGCTCTGTAAAAAAGCTTATTGAGGCAAAAAAAATGGAATATGTAACATACATTAAATATTGTAACAAGAAATACTTTAATGTCTGAAATGTAGTTTTTTTTTTTTTGGAATGTTGAACCATAGTCAGAATCGGACAATGTTCTTGGCTGTACATGCAATTTGACTTCTGCTTCTCTTTCTGCTATCAACATCTCTATACAGGAGAAAATAGTTCTGCTTTTAGCTGCAACATATTTCCAGGGAGGTTTGCAGCATTCTACTCTCAATATCTTCAATTTGCTTCTTCCAAGGAATAGACCCAAGACCATTGTAAACACATACGACCAACCACCACAGATGCTGTTCAGATCATGGGGCAGGACTTACAAGCTCCCATGACTCAACCAGAGTAAGTTCCCTCAAAGGCCACACAACCTTCTTAATTAAAGGCATATTTTTCATCCATGACCCATCTGAAGACATTTTTATTTTTTCATTTGGCTTGACATAGTCTTGAAGACACCAGTGATGAAGAAAGGAAATAAACAGCCAATGCTCAGAAACTCTACTATGTTGCTATTGTGAGTCCTCTAGGAATAATATCCTGAGAGTATCCCCCATTTACATACTGCTTTGATGAAAGAATACAAGTCTTTGTTTTTATTTGCATCAATTTAAAAAGAGGGCTTTTGTTTCATCTTTCCATTCTTTTCATTTATTACAAGAAGTGAAAGAAAAAAATTCTAAAAAACACTATGTTTTTGTCACATTAAAATTCCCAGCTTAATTTAAAGGGCTGGTTGAAGCTCTAAAGTGCAAACATTTGCCCATGTATTAAAAAACATTGTGCTCAGACATGTCTAAGTCCACTAATCGCCACTACTAAATGCTCATACACACTGGTATAACATGATAACATGATTTATGAAAGAAAGTTACTGTTGCACTGTCATGAAACTCAATTCAATTCCCCGACCAACCCAAGTCTGTTAGGACACCTATAAACAATCACTATAATCCCCACAAACATCTATTTAATGTCCAATTTCATAGGCATTTAGCCATCGGGAAGGCATAAATCTAGCTAGATATTTGACCACTATTCTAATCTAACCACAGCAAACATTCATTCATATGGCTCAAAGTGTGAGAAATGGGCTGAAAATAAACCCCAGATGGTACTGCTCAAATGTCAATTCCTTATGAATGTTTTTACTTTATAGATAAAAACTATGGTTAGTATTTACTCAGGCAAAATAATTCAGCACATAAGCCATATGAGGATAATAAGCATATGTTTGCTGGCAATTTGTACAGCTTATTGTAATTTCTCTCTTAAAAAGGATACAAGTGTTTGTGGTGCAGCTCATTTCATCATTTACTTCTCATTTGCACCTGTCGGCCACATAGGTATTATAGTTTAATGTGTGAGATATAACTGTGATGAAAGCAAGAGCTGTTAAGCCCGAAGCTGAACAAAAATAAACATGGTAGTGTAAGGAGGAAATAATTTAGATTCTACAAATACATCTGTTTTGTCAGAATCCACAATTTCATCTTCAAAAGCGGAATAGCAAGAGCGAAAAGGTGTGAACTGTTGTAGTTTCTGATGGAATCTGCTGCTACCGTATTTCATGTGTCACCACGATTGGCTTAAACCAAACTTTAATGCAGGAAAATTATGTGTTGCTCCTCTCAAAAAGCTTGAAAGGTTTTACTGCATGTCCCTCCTTTCCAGCCTTAGATTAATAATGTATAGAACTAAACGTAACGTGACTGCTACACGTTATAAATCAGGCTTTGTAGGTTTCTACTTTATTGATTTATGATCAAATAATCAATTATTGAGCTATATGGCCCAAAATAATTAAAATATTGTCAGGAGCAGTCAAGGTTTGGCGTAATGCTGTGCCTCTGTTTGCTTGAATGAAATGACTAAGGACGCTATATTCAGTTTTTTCAACGTAATCTTAAATTGAAAAAATGGTTAAGTCTACAACACAAATAGATTTTCCAATGGGACACATTAAATTGTGTTACATTTCTTGATGAGCCCAAAGCACAATCCTTTTAATTCTAGGTTATTTTCAAAAGAAAAAAAGGCATTTGATTCTTACGCAACTTGCGAAGAAACATTTAACCAAAGTCTAATGTATGATTGGATTGAAAAAAAGGAAAGTAAAATTGTACTTCAAATTTTGTTTTTATTTTTTAATGACTTCACCTGTACAGAGAAAATTACTCAAATACATTATCTAAAGCTAAACATGAACAAATGAGAAGCATGTGTAGTGCAGCTCTATACAGGCTCTCTGCTTGTAGAGCAACTATTCTGTCATAACTTCAGTTTAATTAATCATGTGTGCAGAGGAGTCAGACAGAATACTTCTATCAGCCTCCTCTCACATCTTGTGCTCAGCCTTTCTATGACAGAGGCTGCCTTTGTCCTTTTGCCTTTCATCTCAGTAAACACAAACTGATGTCTTAAAACAGCATCTATATGAAGAGCTTTCACCTTGAGAGGAAAACTTTCTTTTACACATCGTTTCACTCTGACCTTCCTTTTAAGGGAACTTTTTCACTGTTAGACTTAAACCATAGCTTATTAGATAAATAGATTGTTTTTTTCTTTTACTTATTTACTGTAATTTATATTTAAATGAAAAACTTCACCATTTCACCTTTTGTCCTGACCATAATAAAATAGAATTTTGGACAGGGAAAACATATGGTTTGAAAGAGAAAATCACTGAACAGAGGGAGCAGTTTGCAGTTTCAGCTTCCAAACATTTACAATTCAGTCGTGAAACTAATTCCCAAGAAGTTACATAAGCACTCCCATTATGATTCAAAAAACCAATCACAGAGGCCATGCATATCAAAGGGCTCAAAAAATTAGCATCTGACTTGGAGTGTGTGCAAGAGGTTGGTCCTCCATTCTGCTTAAATACTTCAACACGCCAACTAGAGTTTGCTCTGGTGCGACCCAACAGAATTCACAAAGACTCCTGCATAGGTTTCCAAACATCTTTGAAAACACCGAGCAAAAGTCCAGTTGCCTTCCAGTTTAAACCTGTTTGTGGTTGACGTGACCTGGATGACTGAGAATTTACACAGGCATAATGAAATAAAGTTACCAAGAATGAATATAGAGTACTGCTTACATATAACACAAAAGTCTTTTTTTTAATCAAACATTTACAAAGCTGTAGAGGAGTTCACTAAGAAGAGGAATGTGACATTTTCTTTCGCATTCTTATGGAAGCAGTTCCTTGTTTTTCTTTTCTTTCCATGTCACAGTCAAATGATTGTTGTCTGAGTTTATGCTCAATGAAGGAAAGATTCCTTTCAAGTTTTGTTTTAACTTTATTGCCAACCCTCTCTATAAAGAATCTCTGGTCACAGGGAAAAAAACAAAACAAAAACTCCTTATAAACTTAGATATTCTCGCATAAAAGAATGTAAAAAAAAATAAAAATAAAAAAAAAACAATTCTCTGACCTGAATTTAAAACTGTTTAATTAATAATGCAAGACAGATTAAATTAGCTCTGAAAATAAATGAAGATGTTCCTTCTTTTTCTTTATTTTTACTACCTTTGTTCCTCCTTTTAATTTGCCAAGTTGGAAAAAAACTCCTAGCAACATCTCATATTTTGACTTGGGTGGATTTTTCTGTAATAAGTAAACATTTATTTGCATATTTGACACTAACGACCTATCTGTTATTCCTTAATGGCCACAGATTTTTGTAATTGGATGAGTGTGTCAAGCTAATTAATAATGAATTACCTGCTAATGGTTGCATATTGGTGAGCCCACAGCCTATTAGCTACCAATAAATACTTATTAGAAAGCCCTGATTGCTAAGTAACTTATCATCAACATGCTCATTATCGGGTAATTGAGGCTCCTTTTCCTTCTTGTCTTAATTTGTTGATAAAAATAAAGCAAGCTGGATCACAGCAGAGGCATAAGCTCTAAGACAAAACACGTTGTCAGCTATTGATTCCATCACTTGCTTTCATCTCTAAAAAACACTTTCTTATTCTAATGAAAGATGGTAATTTTAAAAATAATGGGTAACTTTGCATTTGTCAAATAAAAAACAACTTTAAGTAAATTTAAATGACTTCATAATTAGAGATTGACTATAAAAATTAGCTGTATTTTCAGCTATTATTTGTCAAGACAATGTCTACGATGTCTAAAAAATCTGTTAAATTAATAAAGAAAAATATAGAATCTACACAAGCTCTCTCACATCCCGCTATTTTCCTACTTCTCTCCTAATTCTGTCCTATCTCCTATATACTGAAAACAAGCAGCATGACTTGGCAGAAAGAAATACCTTTTTTTCTATTACAAGCTCAAGTTATTTAAACTTTAGCCCAACCGAGTTAAACTTTAGCTTGATATATCAGTTAGATAAAAAATCCGTCATGCAGAATTTTTACCAGATTATGTCAGAATTGAAAGCTAGAAATGTATTCAGGTGAGTTTCTGATGCTCTCTTCATTCACTTTTATTTTATTTCATCTAATGATCCCATTGAAATGTGGAAATGTTCATTTACAAAAAGTTGAATGATTATCAATACTTTGAGACCAAAAACATTTGATTTGCTATTTAACCCCTAAAAGTATTACAAAAAAAAGTACAGATATTCTAATATAAAAACTAAACTGTCTAAACCCTCTACATCTTAATATAGGGGAGAGTTTCAAGCATCAATATGATCCTGTCAGCCTTTATTTATACCTATTAACTGTCATGACGGGTCTAACTGATTTAACCCACATGCAGAACACCATGGAGACTGAGTAAAAGTTAACAACAGTTTATTGAGAGATCACACAATGAAGTTATTTGCACTGATACTGGAACAGGTCCGGGACTGGAATCACAGGGATCTCTGCAGAGAGAGATAGTTTGGTTAGCCAAATAGCAGAGGGGTCTTGACAGAGCTTGTAATTGATCTGTACCTGATGGTAGTTCAGACTGAGCGTTGGAGAGAGGGAACCAGAAGGGTCCAGAGACTGAGGGTTCAGCAGAGGGTTTAGCAACGGCAGGGCTTGACTTCAGACTTGAGAGGTTCAGACCTTGAGTTAATCTCCTAGTTCTCTCCAGAGAACTACTGTAGCTTGCAGATTAAGACTGTTGATCCTCAGGTTTGGCTTCACAGAGCAGGCAGGCTGGTTTTTGAATGTGAGCTCCTCCAGAGCTCCTGAGTCAATAAGGTCTTCCTAGGAAGGTAGAGAGGACAAAGGCAGGTTAGAATCAGGTTGGCTTTTTAACCCCTAGAACCCGATGGACCCACCGGTGGGTCCAGCTGCCAAGTGACCTTGGCTTGCTCTGTAAACTAAGGCTCCATGTGCCTTTAATTCTTTTTCTTTTTTTTTTATCTGCTAAAAGAGGCTTTAATCTTTCAAAAACTATTCTGCATAAAGGTTTTGCCCAAAATGTTAAGATTTTAGAGCT
>NW_015150668.1:162500-174890 GCF_000732505.1 Cyprinodon variegatus
TGGAGAAAGGTGGCAGATCTCCAGATCCCAACATTAACACAATGTACCTGCTATTCAAAAATATCCAAATAAAGAGCCTTAAATACAATTTTCAAGACATTGTGTATACCACACAAGGTGAACCAGAAGAAGCGAAGGAAAGAGGTGTCTCAGGTGATTCGAAAGAAAATTACAGATTAGTTGTTACAGATAAGCCATCATTTGTTAAGGATAATGGCTATAACACCTCCAAAACATTTGGAGCTTGCTGTACCTAATGTACCTACTGTAACACGGAGGAGGCTCTGTTATGCTTTGGGGCTACTTTGCTTAATTTTCTACAGGGTGTCTTTAATTTCTGCAGGGTACAATGAAAGAGAGGGAAACATGGGACTATTCTTAAGTAGCCTTCAAAGAGCCCGGACCTAATCCCTACTGAGCGTTTTTGGAGGAGCTGAAACATGGCGTCTGGAAAAGGCACCCTTAGAACCAGAGACAACAGGGACAATTTTCTCATGAAAAGTGGAGCAAAGTATCTGATTAGAGCAGAAGTCACATTTACAGTTATAGTTTTTTTAATGGTCTTTTAAAAGAGGTTAGGGAAATAAATGTTAGTAAAATTTGGTTAGATAGCAGTTCCCATAGACTGCGACCCAGGTCCGTGAGCAAAGTTCCCTAACCCCAAACTGCTAAAAAATAAAAAAATGTTTTCACTCGCTGTTATTTTCAAATTAAGGTGTTGGTTTGCCACCACTCTCTTTTGCATCTTTCTGTTTACAGAAATTGCATTTACCGTTTAGGGACATACAGTAGCAAACTGTACTCCTTAAAGAAGCTTAGGCCCTTTGCTGTTTGCAGCAAGATTTTGCATAGCAAGTCTGATGAAGAGAGTGTGATGGCTTCTGCCATCATCTGCTGGAGTAACAGCATCAAAACAAATTATTTAAAAAAAAGCTCAACAAGCTGATCAAGAAGGGCCACTCTGTTCTGGGAACGCCCCTTGAACCTCTGGTGATTATTTCACAAAGAAGAATTTTTTATAAAATGTGGAACATTATGGAGAACAGCGAGCATTCTCTTTAGAAGACTGTTCAATATCAACAGAGTCTCTTCAGTCAAAGACTTCAGTGCAAGACAGACTGCTACAGAAGATCCTTCCTTCATACAGCTATCAGCATCTACAGCAACTCATTGACAAAATGCCAGATGAATTACTTCAACAATTAATTTCCTTTTGGAATTAATAAAGTATTTTTGAATTCAGTAGAATTTTAAAGAACATATTTTTTGCTTATCTTGTTCTACAAAAAATAATTTTCCTAAGCAACATTTACACTACTGTCAAATAATGTCAACTCTAAATTATGTACAAAAGAGTGAGAAATTAAACGTTTGGTGCTCATCATCAGTTTGTTCAACATATTTTTTTCCTGATTTGGATGAATAACTTTTTTTTGCATCTGCAGTCAGATTTCAAACTACTTTAAGGCAAAACTCTTCAAATAAAGCATGCTCTAAATTGCAACAATACAAAAACACAGCAGTACCTGCAAACAGCCTGACACCGCGCTGATCAAAAGGCCAGCTTTTGAAAGTGCATAATCAAATAAAAGGAATTATTCATACAAAATGACACCAGAGCTCCAACAACTCTCAGCTCTAAATCTTTGAATTTCCAAATGAGACGTTGGTTGTCATCTTTCTTGCTATTTGTTCAGTGGCTGTTAGTCACTTTATAGTTCTTGCTCAGTGTAAACACAACATATACCCTCATAGAATTGCCCGTGGCTCAGAAGGGTTGTGATGGCAACAGCCAGATGCTCTCAAGCTTGCTTCCATGCAGCTGGGACTCATGCTGTGCTGCAACCTCAGGGGGAGTTGTTGGGAAAATGTAGTGAACGATCAGGGCTAGAAAGATGTAAGGTGGGAATTAATTATGTTGAATCAAATGAAAAATCTTACAACTATATATCTTTGATACATGGTTATTTTTTTATGGAAACAATGGGGTTCAGTTCTGCAGAGAAAAACACTGTTTTAAGAAATAAATAATAGATTTCTGTCCTAACAGCTGTCTGTCATTCTATATGTATACTATTCTGCCAAAAGTACTTGCTTACCTATCCAGCTTACTGGAATCAGGTGTGTCAATCACTTCGATGGCTACAAGTGTGTAAACCCCGGCATACACTGATATTTACGATAGTTTTACTCAGCTACAGCTCACAGTGTACGATGAAACCACAGGGTTTAAAAGTTCACAACTCACAACTCTGATGCGATCAACCTGCTCCCACCATACGTCCAAAAACTACATGTCGGACTCAGCGTCATGAGATGGAACTGGCCGGACTTGTCACTCTGGAAGAAGAACTCCCTTGTTTGCAAATGTGACAGGGTTCAGGTGGGTTAGATAGTAGACGCCTGGACCTCTGCTTTAACAACATGATTTGCCAACGGAAACCTTTATGAGGGCAGAATTAATTTCAAACATTTTTGATTTTCTCCCAACCTTAGAATGGTGGTTGTGGGAGGCTAATCGTCCCATTATACTTCGTGTATACTACATGACGAGAGCCTGAAATTCAGCATGATCCAAAAACTGGAAAATCTGCCCAAAAAGGGCAAGAAATCCTACAACACATAGTCAATACGCATGCATGTCAGATTTGCATTTATACATTTATTTTTGTTCTTTCAACTACCTCAACTGGCATATATCCCTTTAGTCATGTACAAAAAACCCCCCAAAAAAATATTTAAGGTGAGATCGCCATACTCTTTAAAGAACACCAAAAAGTAAGTAATTGAATAGTATTTTTTTACATGACTATAGGGATACACGGCCGTTGATGTAGTTTAAAGTTAATTTTTCATACAAAACTAAAGGGAAAAACTGAGGGGATACACTAAAGGGATAAACGGGTATTGACCATGGGTATTCTGGTCTGACCGGGTATGCTAATCTGACAGAACACCGGCCTAACCAGCTTTTATTTCTTGTTATCTTCGAATTTTTTTGTTTTTTCTACTTTGTAATTGTCCAGTTATTTCTTTGACAACTATATTTTTCATGTGTGTGTTTTACAATAATGCATTACACAATTACTGCATAATTTGGTGTCTATGTCCTTGATATAAATCCAGTTTCACCATGTCAAAGACGCTCTTTGATTGAGAAAATTACTTTTGAGTCAATTACAGTACAATAAATTCACTACCATGTTACAGAAATTAGTTGGAAAATGAAAGTTTATTATGTAGTGATTTAATCTGCTGGATCAGAAGATGAATTTGTTAAAAAATGATTTAATATGGTCAGCAACACTAAGGTGGGCTGAGGGGCTGTTTCAAAGCGGAGGGTACATGCTTTTGTGTTGTTTACTCCAAATGCTGACCTTGCAATCTAAAAGTGCAGTGGAGCCCTGGCAATGTTTTTCCAATCTATTATTCTGTTTTGGTCAGTCTATGTTCATTTTGGCCTCAGGTTCCTGTTGTTAGGTGTCAGGCACACCACCTTGTTAACTCATTAGTACCCTGAGCAAGAGGGTCTGAACCTGGGTTCTAAAGTAGCCCTGACCTGAATTTTTCTAAAATTTCTCAGTTCCAGCACAACTAATTCAAATGATTTCATGACCTCATCAGCAGCTATCAAGTGCTGCAGAAGCCTGGTAATCAATCATTTCTGTAAGTTAGGTGTTTGGCAGTAGAGGACGCCTAAAACAAGACAGAGTAACTTAGACAACAGAGTGAGAAGCTACTGTCCAAGATCAATGGTCCTCAAACCTGATCCTCAAGAACCACTGTTCTGCAAGTTTTAGGGGTTTCATTGGTGCCACACATCTGACTTTTATGAAGGGATAATTAACAGGGTTCTGCAGCACTTGAAGGCCGCTAAGCTCATGCAATCATTTGAAGTAGGTGTGTTGCAACAGAGAGTCATCTAAAATTGGCAGAGCATTGATGTTTGAGGACTTGGATTGAGAACCACTGTCCTAAATATTCTGATTACATTCATTGCACTCTCAGAGATGGTACTCTGCGCATGTTTTAATTACTGGTTAAATCACCTGAAACCCCTTTCTTCCCCATTCCTAAGCTTGGTTTAATCTTCAAGCTGTCTTCCCCACAGCTGAACACCTTAGTACATTCAGTTACTCTCATGTCATTTATTGACAAAACAACTGAGAGTACCTATATATAAAAAGCATCCAGTTACTATATAAAATTGAATGTGTGCCAGTTGTTGGTTTTAACATACAGTATTATGAAGTAACACCCTTGTTTTATCACAGATTGCCAATGTTCAAAGGTAATTGTGTTACAAAAGAAAAAAAGTAAATCTACCCAACACATGTGTGTTAACATTGCTTGTCATTCTGGTATTGCTTTTGTGCAGAGATAGTGCTTTTATCTAATTATTTTCTTTTGTTGCAAAAACACAAAAGAGAGAGAAAAAAACAAACATATAATATGCCAACATATGTTTTGGATGAAAGTCACCGGTTGGTAAGCACTGAACTTTGACCTTTTCAGTGTAACAATTCTACTACAAAATGCAATCCTATAAACAAAATTTTTTTGCCAGTGGCAAAAGCAAAGAAAACCTGTTGAAACAATTTCAAATTAAGTAAATGACTAGATTTTTATGAAAGCTTCAAAATGTTTGATGCAAACATTACAACATAAAAAAGTGCTTTCATCTTTATTTCGTTATAAAATTTCTTTCATCTCAATAAAGAGATTTAAGTGCCCTGGCAGCAGTATGTTGAAGGCTGTGCCTGCATGTCAGAACTGATTTAGGAATGTTTGATAAATGTGACAAATATAAACATCTCAGATTAAAAACATAACTTCAAGGGGTTTATTTTTTGTTTAGTTGCCAGTTTAATACATACTGCTCCTGAACTAATGCAGTATAATTAAACAATCTCAGTCTAAATCTTTTCTTCTTACAGTCTGTAATCATTATTTGTGGTGCTGCAGGGTGCCATCGCACTCTATAATGAAATTAGTGTTTTCTCTATTAGACACACCTCTCATTCTTATAAATAGTATGAGATTCTTTTTTAAACTGAGTGTGCAATTATATTGTTGAATTGTAGACACTAAACAGAGGAGTAAATCCAATGATCACTCTATACAAAATAACAAATTAGAGAAATACTGAAGTTAAAGAAATACTGAAAGATGCAAATGAAAAATTGCTTTTCAATAATGTTGTGATATGCACAGGAAGACACAGAGCAGGATGTACTTCCTGAGGAGACTGAGGTTGTTCAAATCTGCAACAAACTGTTGGGGATTTTTTACCAGTCTGTGATTGCCAGTGTCCTCTTCTACACCGTGGTATGCTTGGGGAGAAGCACATCCAAGAAGGAAACCTCCAGACTGGACAAACTGGTCAGGCAACTGGTCTGTAATTGGCACGAAACTGGACTCTCTGGGGATGATGGCGGAAACTGCTGGACATTATGGACATTGCAAGCCAACCTCTACACACTGTTTTGACCACTCAGAGGAGCTTGATCAGTGGGGGATTGCTCTTCTCCAAATCTAGGACCAAAAACTGCTGAACTCCTTTGTTCCTTAATCCATTAAGCTGTACAACTTCTCACTTGGGGGAAGGTGGAGGTGATAGGAAGGTCTTATGCAAAACATTACCTGCGTAATTGTGTACTTATTTATAAGGTCAGTGCATCTCTGCAATACAAGCAATACACTTGTATTGCAGAGGTCAGTGCATCTCTGCAATACAAGTGCAATAATCCAACTCAGCTACTTTGGAGTGTGTATAAGTTTTACTTATTTATATGGTCAGTACATTTCTGCAGTGCAAGGCCAATAATCCAAGTCAACTACTGTGTAGTGTTTCCTTAGCTCTTTATTGTGCAGATATTTTGATATCTAAAGGAAACACATTTGAGGACATTACAACTATTCTTATGCTCTTTTGTACTATATACACTCTTTTTATATTGTCTGTTGTATTTGTATCTTTAGTGGCATCTTGCCTTAACTCTGCCATTTGTACTCTATGTAAGCTACGGGAATATAAGCTAGTTTTTCGTGTGAGTTATTTATATTTGTTTGTTTTTGAGTTTTATTTAAGTCCCTGGTTCTTGTCCTGACTCTTGGGGGCCTGTGTGTGTTAAGAGGGTGTTTGTCCACTGTCTCCTGATTGTGTCCCGGCTCTTCTCTGCATAGTCCTCAGGGTTTTGGCTCAGTATGTGGGGGGAGCTGAAATCCTGGCTTTTCTCCGCTGAGCCCTTAGGGTTTTGGCTCGGAGTGCGGGAGAGGACAGTTTTAATTCCCGTGATCCTGGTTCCTAGGAGTAGTCCAGTTTAAAGTTCTGCAGCTGTCCTGGTACCATGTTTTGTCTCATTTTCTCTCAACCACTGGGCCCAACTGTCTCCATCTGAGCAAGTCTGTCTGAGGTGGTGCTGGACTCTAAGAACTCTGAACCTGTCAGAACACTTTGTGGATACCTGGAACCCTGGACCTGTCTGTTCTTGTTTGGATTGAAACCCCTGTTCGGGCTACGGACTCCCAGATCTTAGAATCGTTCTGTTCTGAACTGTTTCCCGGACCTGGATCAGTCTCCTGCCTCCTTACGGTGGTTGCTGCATCGGGGACACTCTGGACGGCTCGGCCCCACAGCTCGTTGGCAGTGCATCGGCTGATCCTGCCCCACCCAAGAGGATGGACTGAACTGGTGACCCAGATAAGTGACTCAACCTGATAATCATCTTCTGTCAGATTATCGTGGTCAACTACCTGTGTTTCTCCCACAACCAGAGTGCCGGTGATGGGCAAATCTCCACCTTCCCCCTGCACCTGCTGCAGGTCTGTTCATCCCGCATTCCTTTTCTGTTCTGTTTTATTTTGTCATAATGAAGCAACAAAACGTTTTGAAACTTCCCACTGTCTTACTTGCCTGAATACTGGGTCCATCTGTCTCGATACCAAATCCCAACACATCTTTCTAATTTAAATAACAAGGTTGTACTTTAAAGATTCCAATTGAATCTAAATGTCTCAAGTTTCAAGACATCACTATCAATTAGGGTTGTAGGAAAAATGTATTGAGCAGTTAAGGGTTTTCAGTAAAAACCCTTTATGTCTAGTTAGCCTTTCAACAAGAATTTTAAACCAGATGTCATAGAAACCTTAGTAATCCACATATGAACATAAATCAACACATCTATTTCTAAAACATAATCTGTTTGTAAATAAATGAAACAACACAGGGAATAGTTTTATATATATAAAAAACGGTACAAATAAGCACAACAAAGTTGGGGGAACAAAATTGGCAATGCTTTACTGTCTTTGCGAATATTGATATCTGCTGGTTAAATTTTGTTAAATAGCCTGAAAATATGATTTCCTACTAGGAGGGCATCAGACAAAAAGCATGTGATGATGGATAAATGCAAAGAGCTTTTAAAATATGTTCTGTTTCTCCACTATACTGATGAGCCGTGTTACTTCTACGTAACATTCATAACAGTCCAGGGACAAAGTAGGCCTTAAAGATAGGTTAAAAAAGACTGAAAATCAATAGAGATTTAAAATTAAACAAAATTAATACACTTTATCAGAAGGGTCTTGTATGCATGGGTTATTTCTTGGTATGCTTGCCTTCTCTCAAAACCTAAATAATAGCACCTTGGTAAATTGGCCTCTCTTAATTGCCCTTTTGAATGAATGCTGGTGAGCATGGTTGTTTGTTTACTTAAACTATACCAATGCACCACTGCATTGTTAATTTTTCAATTTAATTTCTACACACTGTTCAATTATGTGGAGGAGGTAGGAAGTATGAGGAGGCAGGAAGAAAACTTTGATTATGGGCCATAACAACAGTTAACAACAGCCCCCTGTATAAATTATTTTCTCTACTTAGTCATGGGAAACATTTCTTTCACAACCCAAAACTAGATTTAGTCTATTTTAAGAAGTATCTTAGATAAATAGATGATTTAGTATCTCTTTCTGCCTGGATTGTAACTGTTTCCCCATTTGATATCCTTTAAACAATATAAATGTTTATAATACCGCTTTATATTCACAAAATCTATAATGTCACTTTGGAAAATGTCACCTGCATATCATACTGAGCCCTGTATTGGTTAGCTGCAACCACAGCTTGTATCGATCCTAACAGGTAACTAAATCTACCTGTCAAAATAATGCTTCCAGCCCAGGGTAATATATCTTACTGAGCAGGTTTACAGCAACTGCTATGAGCTAGCAAGGTGGATGTGTTGAGGATAACAAGCATGTTGTTTAGCAGAGATGTCACATAATTCAAGCCAATTGTATGATGGCCTTCTTTGTGGCAGCAGCGTTGTAAACAGCAAGGTCAGCCGCTACAGTGGATGGAGACATAAATGGGTCATATATATTGTAACAAGGCCATGGGGGTTAGGGCAAACACAACCCTGAGAGCAACCTTGCCTATACCCCTCCCCACAATACTCATTTTCCCAGACTCCCTTATTACTCTTTTCTATAGCAACCATGGGCTCATTGGTTTGGCTTCTTTAATACCTGATAGCAAGCTTTCTCTTAAGAGAGAAGCCAGACCGTCATTTCCTGATGTTTTTATGGTAACTGCAATGTTGAGCAGATGATTTTTATTTCTTTTTTTTTTTTTTCAGAACAGCATTTGATTTGCTGCACTGTGAGCTCCCAGTCACCCCTTTGTAGGCCAAGACATGCCCATTAACACACAAACACACACACACTTTCACCCCTCACCCATTTAAGATCTGAGACCATGGAGCCCACTGGGGCCCCTGGAACAGAAAGACAAAGATAATAATTGGCTCCAGTTTATTACTGACTGCATTTTGCGCATCATACAGTTGATCCATTCTTCAGTAGCAAGGAGCAACAGCCAGAGGAGGATACTTCGAAGCCACAAGTCAGAGAGGTAATCGGTGCAGCACTTTCTGAACGATTAGACACATTTTAAGGTGAGCAGAAAGAGCACTAAGAGATTTACCACGTGTGCAAGAATAATTGATAAACATAACTCTCAGAGTTACATCAATCAGTCTTAGCAGTCAAATATTTGATTTTTGTTGAAATCTTGAAGTACTTCGAATGATTTGTAGGTGCCCCCATCTCTTAAGTTTAACCTTTTAAAGCAGGATTTTAATCTGTTCTCAATAATTTTTAGGCATAAGAAACATGCATTACATTTCTGAACTACTTATATATTTTACAATTTTCTTTCTTTTTTTTTTTTTTTTTAAGAATTGTAACAGGTTTTGTGGATGAACCAAATCTCAGAGAGTTGGATGTGGAGAAAGCAGACAGAGGCGGAACCAAAATACTTGAAATTGTGTTTTTTAGTTCCTGTTCCTAGCTCCTACGCCTTCATCTTTTGTTGATTCAACCATTACAACTCTATCTAGGGTAATAGCAATGGACAGCTTTGGTGAACAAAAGCCATCCTCACAGATTTCATTACACAGTGGATATGCACATGAATAATGCTGGACAAATTGAGACTAATCATTCAGTAAAAGAACTACCAGCAAAAAAAATCAACCATATGTAGAATCTGGCTAAAACACATGAAGGTTTGTACATCAATGTGTATCACATATGTGAATAAATAATGTATTTTTGTTTAACTCGTTGATATGGGCTGTCTGTAATGCAAAGGATGATGAGCAACCATATATTATATTTTGCCAGCTAGAAACTTCTGGAAGTCCTTTCTTGCTGCCAGTACTATTTGGATAGCACTTATTATAGTGACCCCTGAAACACTTCCACCATGGTTTAAGTGTCCTTAACAATTTGAGATATTCAGATTAAGCCTAGATAATAGCAGTATAATAGATAACCAAGACCTTATAACCAGAAATAATTCACATTTTACACAGTGGTGTTGAGGATTGTGAGTGGCACAAAGTGTGGGAAGATGTTCCTCTGCTCCACTGTCATGTAAACAGTCTTATGCTGATGAAGGTTCTCACACATCCAGGTCATAGTCATTCCGTAAAAATTCAAAAAATATCCACTGGACTTGGTTTTCAAGATATTTTCCGTAAAAATTCAAAAAATATCCACTGGACTTGGTTTCCAAGATTTGAAGACGTTTCGCCACCTCTCCAGGAAGCTTTCTCAAAAAGTAAACAGTCTTGAGCAGATTAAGCTAAAGGTGGTTGTAACTACACCAGTCGACCAGCTGTCCAATTTATTGTCTGTAAGTATACTTGTCACACTCTGATAGTGATGTTGTCTGCAAATTTTAGTAGTTTCACAGATGGGCCAGCTATATTTAATTTAAACACATCATGTAGTTTTGAGTCAGTGGTCTCCACCTACGTTTGCAATGGTTTTAAATTAGTCACATTTTAGGTACTTTTATAAAACACACGCCGACACTGAAGAAGATGTTACTTGCAATAATATGTAGAGATTTGTTGTGGAACCTATGGGCCTCATGCAACATGTTCGTATTCTTGTTGTATTCTCTCACTATTTTCTCCCACCCTGGCCTTCAACTATTGCAACACAATAGATTCAACAAAGATTGTTCACTTCAGATAACTATATAAATTCCCCTTGTAAACATTATGCATTCCACCTCTGTGCAAGTCAGCACAAGTTCATGAGAATTGCAAATCTGCATAATTGCTGGTCAGATGGTGTTAATTAACAGAAATAGCATTGAAGACAGAAAGGAATGACTTTGCCAGTTTGGAGATCGAGATTCTGTCAACTGAGGGCTGAACAGCAGAATTAATAGATCAGTAAAATCCAAGCGTTGGGGAATAAATTACAAGAGCTGTAAATGTTGTGTCACCTGTTGATTGCACTGTTGAAGACATAAGAATAAAAAAGTGTTTGATCGTAAAATGTTGTCCAAAACATGTTTAGGAAAGTAAGACAATAAATGAAAACTACTGCTGTAGGCAAGATATGCTACATATGATGTAAACGCCTGATATGAGTATGCCAACATGACACACCATTCTCCAAAATTTCATTTTAGTACACATGCACACGTGTACCCTACATTTCCAGCTAGAACATGTCTGTCCTCCTGTTTTGTGACATTTTATCAGCTGATTATGAACATTTCATTAACTAGAACTGGGAGTTACAGTTAGATATGTCAACTTGTTGTTAAACCTTTTTTCTGGACTTTCTATTAATTTTCTGTTCGAAATGTTCTTTCAATAGTTTCAATTTTAAAATGGACAATTGCTTCTAAGTAGGTGTACCCTGATCCAATATTAGTATCAGAAATCTCTTGAAAATTGGGAAAAAAAATCTAATACTGAATTTTATTGGCTTGCATCTAAAATCTAAAATATTGTCATGCTAAAACAAGCACTCTGCTTCTGTTTAGAATTCTGTGACTAATTTGTTAATATTAGAGGGTTAGGTGTAGGAATAGAGTTAGGGTCAGTTCTTAAAACTATTGTTATTGACTATTATTTTCTGTTTCAATAATATAACTTGTTCAAGCCTTTTCTACCATTTTTAAAATTGTATAAAGTCAACTCTCAAGTCTGCAATCGCTGTATTGTATCGAATATGAAAAGGTTATTGGGACACCCCTACCCACAAATTTATTGAAAAACTATAGTTTATTTATTGAAAAACTATAGTTTTTCATTTTATTAACAGCTGACTGATAGAGTTTCACCCAAGACACCAGCCTACCTCTGCCTGGTTTCCAATTTCCACTCATCTTATTCACCTTCTCCTGCTTCATACAGCTTAATCCCAGCTATTGGGGCCAGATTATTGAGGTTGTTGTTGATGCTTTATTTCATTTCCTCGTTCTCAGGGGCCAGTGGTGAGAGAGATTTTTAGTGTTTCTTAGTTTCCTAATTTCCTGATCATGGTCTGGCTCCACTGAATGTGCCTGTTCTTGTCTTGGCTTAGTGGAGAGAGTGAGTTTTTTAAGTGTTTCGTAGTGTTACTGTTATTCTGACCTGTTCTGCCTCTCAACCACTGAGTTTGCCTGTTCCCATCTGAACATACTCTTTGAGCTCTCTGTAGACTCTTGGCACCCTGAACCAGCCTGTTTCTGTTCTGATCGGTATCCCTGTTCGGGCTTCGGACGTCTGGAGCTCTGAGCCTTCCTGTTCTGATCTGTTTCCGTGAAATGGCTCAGACTCCTGCTTGCCCTCTGGGACTACAGCAATCTGAGACACTCTGGGCGGCTGCGGCATGTAGTTTGCAACCCTCCGGCTGGATCCTACCATGTTCTATGGAGGTGGACTGAAGTGATAAACTAGGTAAGTGACATACATAGATAATCATCCTCCATCAGATTATCATGGTCACCTGTGTTTTTCTCCAACCAGAGTTTCCAGTGATGGGCGGTGCCCAGCCACTGCTGCTGCAGATCCACCTTAGATATTTAAAAAT
>NW_015150668.1:175964-193459 GCF_000732505.1 Cyprinodon variegatus
ATATATATATATATATATATATATATAAAAGGTAAATAAATGAAGGTACTAACCTAACCTAAATGACCTAAATGAGAAGGCTGTAAGTCAAGAAAACCTCAAGTTGAATATTTTCTTATGCAATGTCAGGCACAGTGCTCTGGCATTGAGCTATTATTACAAACTTGATCAGCGTCAGTCTTGCCTGTCAACCAACACATGTTAAAGATGATGCAATTTGAGTGTTGACTATTTCATGGTTCAGATGATGAGAAAGGTTTGGTGAGGAATCAGTGGAATTTTAGGAATCAGTGAAGCTTGTGCTTTGGACTACAACCACAACGTAGTTGCAACAAAAGGTAGAAAATTACTAATCAAACCCATCTGTGCTACGCTTATAAATTTGCAGATGACACTATAGAGATTTTTCTCTTTCAGGACAATGATAGGAGTGCATACAGACAAGAGGTAACTTGACTGGTCCACACATATGGTAAAGCAAGGCAAGGAAATAGCATTGTATAGCACAGTGTGTAGCACAGTTCACTATGGACAATTCTAAATGCTTTACATGAATTAAATAATAAAATAGAAAAACAATAAAAGCAGAAAAAAGCAAATTAAGATAATAAAAACAAATGTAAAAAAAAATTAACAATTTGATCACAACTAATAACTAATAAAACCTCAGTTAACAGTTTAACTTCGACAGTCAAAGGCAATTCTAAACAAATGGGTTTTTAACTTTGACTTCAAATAACTCAGGCTTTCAACACTTTTACGGTCTTTTGGAAGTTTGTTCCACATAAGTTAACATAGGAACTAAATGCTGCTTCTCCATGTTTGATTCTAGTTGAGGGTGAACAGAGTAGGCTAGAACTAGAAGACCTAAGTGATCTGGGAGGTTGATACTCTGACAATAAATGTTATGTATTAAGCTGCTGATCCATTCAGTGATTTATAGACTAACAGAAGGATTTTAAAGTCTATTCTCTGAGCTATAGGTTTGCAATGTAATGACTTCAGAACGGGGCTGATGTGCTCTACTTTCTTGGTTCTGGTGAGAACATGGGCAGCTGCATTTTGGATCAGCTGCAGCTGTCTGATGGGATTTTCAGGCAAACCTATGAAGAGACTGTTGCAGTAAGAAATTCCTCATTGACCCTCCTTGGACATTAGTCCTTTAATCTGGAAATGTTCTTTAGGAGATAATAGGCTGACTTAGTAAGTGTATTTATGTGCCTCTGATGGTTCAGGTCTGAGTCCATCATGACACCAAGATTTCAGCCATCAATTGTTTCTAGCTTTAGTAGCTGAAGCTGTGAGTTAACTCTGGATCTGTCTTCCTTCAATCCGAAGCTTATTACCTCAGGTTTATTTTTATTCAGTTGTAGAAAATTATGGCACATCCATATATTGATCTGTTCTAATCTAGTCAAGGCTCTGATGGTTTCATAGTCACCTGGTTACATTGTGATGTAAAGCTGTGTGTAGTCTGCATAGTTATGGTAACTGATTTTGTTGTTTTCTATAATCTGAGCTAAAGGGAGCATGTAGATTTTGAATAGGAGGGGCCCCAGAATGGATCCTTGATTAAACCTGCATGTGATTTTTCTGGTCTCAGAATTAAAGTTCCCTACTGATACATGTCCCTATCCTTCATGTAGGATTCAAAATAGTCCAGTGCTGTACCAGAAAGGCAGAGCCCAAAAAACAGGACAGGGCCAGACAGCATAAGGAACCATGTCTGCTTACAGGATTGTTAATGCTAGTGGTCTAGGGTCATGTACAAGATCTAACCTTTGCTGGATTTTGCATTTCGCATTAGTCACAGACATAAATTACAGCTCAGACCCTGCAGGGAATTGAGCAGACTTTGGGAACTGTGAGAGCGATGAAGGCAGTGCAGCTCTGTGGAATGTCTGGCAAAGACAAGTGAGTTGTTAAAAATCTGCACATACATGTTAGTTGAACTGCAAAGCCATTAGTTTAACTTGTATAATTGCCTTGCCATTAACTTTACTACTGTTTGTAAAGAAACAAGACATTTCCACTAAAAACACCAAGTTAAAAAAAAACTAAAGGTGCAGATTTATGTTTCATTTTTAAACATAAACAATCATGCTTCTTTTAAGACCTCTCCATACTTCTATTAAAAATCAATAATCTGTCCCCTTTCATGAGCAGACATTAAAATCCGTGCAAAGATTTTCTCTTTCATGGTTGTACTGATTTTACAGGAGACGCACAAGCAGCAAACCTTATCTGAGTAAGCCCCATCGGGTCTGTTTACAACCAGAATCTTTTGTTTTGGCTTGTACTTCTTTGTGTGCCGAAGGAGGGGGAAGTTCCTTCAACCCTGGCCGAGTGCCTCAGCTTTGCTTTGCAGTTATGAATAGATAAGAACAGATAAAATTCTTCATGGGTATTGAACAGAAATAAGCACAGCGTCAACTGATCATGTGGGGTCTGTGTCACATTGTGTGAGAATAAGCCTTAAAGCATATCGTCGGTGCATGAATTGGAAAATGATATAATGAATGAAAGAAAATAATCATGAATGGGTGAATCACTCATTCAGCCTTTGATTCATTTTCTTATTAAGGTGGCTTTACCAACTGCCTTGACTGTACAATGTCTGTGTTTTCAGCCCCTGTTCAACCTTCCCCAGCATTTCATTTATCATCATCCATCAGCATTCTTCACCATCATGCGTATAGCGATCATCACTTTCATCCATCAAAAGCAAACTAAACCAAATATTCCTCACTAAAGCAAACTGTCAGCTGAAAATCCAACTACATATTTATACTATGCTCTCTCAAGATTAGACAGCAAATGACAAATTATTCAGACCATAAGTATTTAAATGTTATATTATAGCTCTTAACTAGATAATGGCTGTTATTAAGTATTTCTGTTACTTTAAAATTGAGATGAGTTGGTAAATTTGTCATTAAATCAGATAATATTCGGACTGTTATATATTGTTCTGTTAACAGTATATGACAGTATATGGCCAACTGGCTGTGTGTTAGAGCAACAATGAACAAGCTCAAATTATTTTCAAGCAGATAACTCTGCAAATATATGGAATAAATTAACCACAAATTCCATTTAAAATCTAACAGTTTATTAACATTCAGCTCCAGGTCAAACATACTTCAGTTAAAAACTTGACCAAACCAGTAAAGCTCAACTAAACTAAGCTATCCGTAGAAAAAGAAGAGGAAAAAACATTATCCAAAAACCATAATCAATAAAATGGTGCAATGATATCACAGTTGGGTATAGCTTTTGTGTTTGAGAGCCAAAGTTGTAGAATGTAGAATTGTAGAATTCGGAAAGGTGTTAAAATAGCTTTTAACTAAATTAGATCAATTGGAATGTGTTCACACACACTACCTTTCAAATTAATGTTTTATTACAAGATTTTCTTAATCAGTAATTAATAACTTTTAGTGAATTGATTCTTAACCTTCTTTCATCTAGCCAGTAGCTAGCAGACATAAGGACACGCTTTGGTCATATTTTGGTTATCAAAATGTGATTAGCATATGAGGAAACACATGAAAGTTAATGTTACAGTATATTAGTTTTTTAATCCTTAGTTAAGTAAAACTTGTTTTTTTTTTTATCACTAATCATTAGGATTGTGTCATAGTCATAGGCTTAATAAAGTTGTTTTCATAACACATACCCTTTAAAGAAAATTGATACTTGTTTATTAAATGTAAAAATCAAAAATATTCTTGTCATTTAGCCTTAAAGCAATACCTTTAACATTATTCAGAATTCACCTGCTTGGTTAACAATAATTTGCTTGAGTTATCTAATTCCAGTTGAAAAAAAAAAGAAACTGTTCAACAAAGGCCCCAAATGTTTCTACATATGGGCAGAAATAAACAAAGAGAATCATAAATCAGGATGCATACTTTTGCAAGGTACGGCAAGTTACCTCATGACCCACTCCCGATGGCAATTTGTCAAAAAAAACTCCTTAAGAGCTTGATTCTTTTGACAATGAAGAGCAGGGGCTATGCCTGGATGATTTGAGGTGGATTTTGCTTACCGGTATGTAAAATAAAGTGATGTCTAAACAATCTCAAATGGTCGCATGTACGGCCTTAAACTTTCTCAGAATTCTTTACATGAAGGAACACAGGCTATTGAGTGTGGGGAATGCTCCCACTATTATCTCTGAGCATTGGTCCATCCAGTCATAGAGAAAACACATTTCAGTCATGGCACCTCAGTCTTTCAATCATAATCCGTATCTCTTATCTATAACAGAAAGTTGAAACATAGACAGATCAGTAAATTGAGAGCTATGTCTTTCGGTTGTGTTTTTTCTTTTAATTAGACTAGACATGAGTGGAAGCTGCATAGACATAAAAATATCTGTCACCTTCTTATCACTTTTGGCATCGCTTATAAAGCATAGCCTGATGAATGAGGGAGTTGATATATAAGAGAAGTTGACAAAATGCCATTTTAATTGATGAATTTGCATAAAACTGATTTTGGCATAGAAAAAAATAGCAATGATAAAAGTGAACTGCTTTTCAGTTTACTCTTACCTTATCTAATAAGTGGGCCAGCAGTGAGGAGACATCACAAATAATCCCCTCAGAGCTGATATGAAATACAGCTCAATATTTTTACAGTCCAGATCAATTTGTCCTTGTGAGTCTATTGAGTGAAAATAGAGGGATGGGAGGCCGCTCTGTTGTTAAAGATGTTCGACAAACAATCCTTAAGTGCACTCCCAGAAGTAGCAAAAGATTACACAGAGGAAAAGCCATTTTTCTTTTGTTTTTGTTATTCTTTCTTTTCTATATTTTTTTGAAAAAACATTTTTCAACAGAAAGTGCCACACAAAAAAACTGCGGTGGAATCCAAAGTCAAATCCCCCCCAAAAAATCTCAGAGTCAGAAAACAGAGGTCCAAATCCTTGATATAACAGTGTTCGTGTGTAACTCATAGCAGTGGCTCATCATGTTGCTGCTTAAAGTACGGTTTTAACAGTCAGCTAAAGAAAAGCATAATTTGAATAATGTTCTCTGTCAGCTTGTGCACTGCTTGTTAGTGGCACATTCTCACACTCCCACACGATGCATGCATGTATAAAACCATATGTGAATCTCTAAACCACAGTGACAAGCATGTATGCTATGTGAACAGAAAGAGAGTTGATTAAAAATGCTCCCGTAGATACAGTATTTACTCATCAGTGATGTGTGCACACTTGAAATACAGTGAAAACATAGAGCTCCATTACTTTTCAGATTTCCTCTCAAATAAATGTGTAACGTTTTCTCTAGATCAAAAAGAAATCGACATCAGGGTTCCTCAAAAGAAAAGAAATACAGTTTAGGGTTAACTAATGCAAAAACTATGGTGCAACCTATAATTACTGTTACTTTTAGAATTTTAAAATTTTAATACAAATATTTAATAATAAATTATCAAAGCACAACTGTAATTATTGACCAGCGTTTTGCATGTTCCAACAGGTATTTTGTTGAATTATCTTTAATTAATCTTCTGCAAGTGGAATGTCTGTATGCAGTTAATCTCATTACTTGCCTCCCCAGATCCTTGTCAGGTTTACAATGTACTCTGGCATATTTAATTCTAAACAATATTACTACCTATATTATTGCTTAATAATCTGCCAATATGTCCACAATATAAAAGGACCCTAGGGGTCCTACCAATGCTAACAGGGATCCAAAACAGACATTATCATATATCCAGAAGGTCTTTCTTTGTGAAATGAACTTTATTTAAAAAGGAAACCAAAATTAGAGGGGATATTTAAGTTTGATTTAACCATATGTCTTTACCTCTTAACCAAACATGTTAAAGGACACATCTTATAAAGATGTGTCCTTTAACAGTATGACACAAGTGTTTAGCTGACTCGATTTATTGTTCTGCAACAAAAGACAACTAATGAGAATCTTGAAAAAAAGGGTTTAAAAGGCCTATTCTATTAAAAATCAACTTTAAATATTTTTACCTGTTATAATGCTAAGCCCTCAGCAAAATTATGCTTAATGTGTTACTCTGATTGATCTTTGCATGCATGAGTAATACTTAATTCTACTATTTGAGCAGCCCCTCTGTCCTGAAAAACTGGTGGCCATCACTGTCCTACAGTGATTACCTACATCCTCCTGCCAGCCCCCTTTCTCAGCTCAGTAAGTAATGTTGAGAGGCAAGACATGATTGTTTTTGCTTCAAGATGAGGTGACGTGGCTCTTTAAGCAAGTCATCGGCACAATGTCAGCAAATGTTCTTTTTGTAGCTAATGCCTAAATCCGGGGTGTACTCAAGAATTATTTTGTAGAATTTAATACCGTTATATATCTTTATTACCTAAAGAGGGGGGCGCCTCTTTGGCTCTTCACAACCACTATTGAGCATTTTTCCTTTGGATAAACTTTACATGCACAAGTGTACTCTCACAAACACCTACAGGTGCTTGGTTCCAGGTACTTAGAGATTTACTTCAATATAGAAAGCCCATATTCTTATCTTCAGGTAACACAGAATACATGTCAGATTAAATAATACTACTTATACTTCATCAACAGTATCTCGGTGTTACTTTATTGTATGTCTTGTACCATGTCCGTTGGTTGTGCTGTTCTTTTTACATCTCTTTGCAGGTGATGAAGCAGACTGAAAACGTTTTATCATTATCTCCCTTTTATCTCTTCTTTCTTTCATTTATTCTCCTTTTTTTCCTGTTTGTTCATTCCTGTTCTACTTACATTGCAGTGTCCATATAACCTGTAAAACTCCCTGCATAATTATAATAAAGCTTTTTATATGCATAAATAAAGCGGAACACTATGGCGATAGCCGTACTGCTCCACTTGTGAAAGTAAAATAAGTTGGGCTCTTTTTGGCATCAAGACAATTATTCTTACTGCCACATTGCCAGACAGGACACTGAAAAAAACAAAACAAAAAAAGATATCTTTATTACAGATTTTGCAGTGGGTAAGTGTAGTAATGCTTACACTTCAAAACAACAATTACTGTTTAAATGAAAGGATACTTTGTTGCCTTTTTGCCCTAAAAAAACACTGATCATAAACAATTATTTGTCAATGAAACCTAACCCAATACAAAAGCTATATCATTGCTATCTGTCCAAAGAAAACAGTCGTTCTTTAGTGCCTTCTCTATGAATAAGGATGACAAAAACAGTTTTCACAGACAGTGATGTTTTGGGATCGATTTTGGTATGGTTTTTTTTGTTCCCAGTCGATGCAAGCCCTTTTGGAAATGTAAGAGCATTCCATGGTCCCTGTTGCTGACAAACCTTTGGGGATGAACAGTAATTCAGTGACTATGGTAGTATTCAGTCTGGTTGGTCAGCTGACTGCCCTGGCCTTAACTACATTTTGAATTGGTAGCATATTAGTAAAAGAGGATGATGACACCAGACCCAATCAGACAGATTACCTAAACATCCCCATCAGAGCAACCCAGGCTTCCATTACACCTAAGCGGTCCCACTTTTACTGTAAAACTCTTTCCCTAGTCTATTGATTCCGTAATGTCTGCATTAGAAGGAACAACCAAGCACTGAGGGTGTTAAAATGAGCGCACTTTTCAAAAGCTGTTCTTTTTTTCTGAAACACAAAACAATATCCTGTCCAGGGGTGATGTTGAGAAACTATTTAATGCATTTGTTACTTCAAGGCTGGACTATTGTAATTCTTTACTATTAGGAAGCCCAAAAACTCTATTTAAAAGCCTTCAGCTCCACCATAATGCTGCAGCCAGAGTCCTGATGAAAACTTAAAAAGAAGAACATATTTATCCTATCATAGCTTCTCTCCACTGGCTTTCTGTTAAATCCAGAATAGAATTTAAAATCCTCCTTCTCACATAAAAAGCCTTAAATTGCCAAGTTCCTTCTTATATCAGAGATCTGATTGTTCCTTATGTCCCTAACAGAGCACTTTGCTCTCAATATGCAGGGTTAATAGTGACTCCTAGAATTTCCAAAAGTATAATGGGAGGCCCATCTTTTAGTTATCAGGCTGCTCTCCTATGGAACCAACTACTAGTTTTAGTCCGTGACGCAGACACCCTGTATACTTTTAGGACAATGTTTAAAAATAATATTTTGATAAAGCTTATAGCTAGAGTGGCTCAGGTTATCCTGAGTTATCTCTATAGTTATGGTGCTAAAGGCTTAGACTGCTGGAGGACATAGGGACCCCTTTTCATCATTCTGCTTTATTCTATCTCTATTCTCCCATTCTGAAATATTTGTTAGTTTAACCTCTGACTTTATGCTCTCTCTGCTTTTTCCTCATGATAGTAGCTTCATCTGGTCGGTTCCTGTTTTGCTGTGACAAATATCAGCTGTGCTGCTGACATCAACACATCTGTTTATAGATTTTAGAGCTTGGCCTGTTTTTCAGTGTAGTCCTGTTTCTATAACTGTGACTAACTGTATGTGCTCTCTTTCACCCTCTGACATGGGAGCTGGCTCAGAGCTCATCTGCCTGGCCTTATGGTTCCTGGACGGGGCCGCCTGTGGAGCTGCTTGACAGTTGCCTTTTGTATCTCTTCTTCTTTCTGTATGTCTGCTTCTGTCTAATTGAACCTCATTCAACCTCAGAAGATGGAGCTCACTCTGAGCCTGGTTGTGCAGGAGGTTTCTTCCTGTTAAAAGGGAGTTTTTCCTCTCCACTGTTGCTACAAGCAAGCTTGGTATTAGGGATTGCTCTTGAGCCAATGAGTCAATGCAAAAGACAAGACCATCAGCAATCAGTTGTTTTTCTACCTAAAGAAAACCAGCTGATTGATTATTTTCTGATCTACAGTCAGATAAGAAAATCTGACTGTAGATATTGTTCAATTGTCTCTGTAAAGTGCATTGAATCAACGTGTTGCAAATTTGCACTATATAAATAAACTGAATTGAAAAACTGATAATAAGTTATGCATGCCCATAAGTTACCAACACCTCTACAATATGTGCATAAAGTATGGTCACAGATTTCCTTTTTGGAAAGCATTCAGAGAAATAACTATTCTACAGATCTACCTTACAAAAATATGCCATTGCACTAACTTTCACCAGCGTCAACACACAGGGATACTTATTTCAATTGATAAAAATGCTGTAATTTGCAACCAAATATCACACCCATTTCAAAGATGAAATAAGCTCAGGTTTCTCTTTATTTGCAACACGTCTGTTACCAAAAAGCATTTGCATCCCTTTGACTCTGTTGTACATAAATTCATGTTTATCTTGTACCTTTGCAAATGTATTGCTTTGTACATTATTTGAAGATAAGGCCAGGCAATATTATATTCTACAGTATAAACCTCAGGTTATTCATATCTAGTCTTCTGCATGTGTCCAAAACTTTGTTAACAAAAATATTCTCTTTAACAAGATAAGTAATTACATTTTCCTCATAAATTGAAAGAAATTCTTAAGCAGGATTCAACGGCTAAAAGAAATCAGTTGGAGAAAGTATAAACAGACATGTCTCTGAGTAGTTCCAGGAACCCACATGGAGTGCTGCCGGGCTGTGTGCTGACGGAGAGGCACTGTAACAGTAAACTATGGCACAGAAAAGAAATGGAGCAGCAAAAGGCGAGCTTGCTTCGCTGTTATATAATTAGTATGTCAAGCATTGGGCCCAGAGGCCAAAAATAATACCTCTAGCTCTCATGGGGAACCATGGCAGGGAGGTCAAATGAGATGGAAGGAGGTATTTAAACTCCAATATAAAGGAGGTCCAACAGTGCTGGGAAAGAATTTGTGGCGTTGTGCAGCGGCTCGCTGTGTGTAATCCCTGACACAGTTGGTGAGGCTCTGCTGACACGACATTCAGAAAGTCAAGACTGGAGAGCAAAGTGCTGATCTGTTCATTCACTTTGCTCCTGATAGATTAAGTTTAAAGGCATTCTGATGGGACCACCATTTGTCATTCACCAGATTTTTATATGCTGTGAAAGAAAACCATGTAAAGCAACCTTTCAAATAAAATGTATCCGAAAATGTTTTTAATTTCTTACTATAAACATATCTACAAAGAATAAAAGAATAAAATGCATCTTCTGGCATCTCAGACAGGTGTTAAAAATCCCTCACTGTTTAAAATTACTAAGAAATATGATGTTTATAATCAAAGAAACTATTTTAGAAACTGAAACTCAAAATCAATTCACCAATTCACAACACAATTCATCTCATGCCACTTTAAATCTTTAAGAAATATTATTTGTCTTTAATGAGACATACTGTAAATTCCTAACGTTCTTTTGTTAGCTGCTATTCTTCAGGTTCTCTGCTGCTACTGTAAGTATTTTCCCATCTTAGCGTCCTTATTTAGGACAACAAACACAAAAAGGAAAATAACTCAAGTGACCGGTTTTTGTCTTTATTATTACAACTCATTTAGGGAATCATAAAATTCATCCTTTGATTCGACTCACTTAGGGCCGCTTAATTAGAGTATCAAAATGAAAACAACAGATTTGTTGTATTTACCTATACAAGACTTATCCACAACAAAATATTACATCCTAAACATTCTACAGGCCTTTAATAGAGGAGTAGAGAAAGCAATATATAAGACCTTACTTATTTGGATAGACATTTAGGAGTAATTTAAAAAAAATATAAAATATTAATAAAGTGGTTTAGAAGAAAATGTCTGAGGGTTGTGGCAAATAAGATATTTCTATGAGCTTTTGAATCAAGGGAATGCTTTGTTACCTAGAAATATCTTGATGTTACCATGGATCTACTCTGAGCTTTTTCTTTTTCCTTCAACCATACCGTTGTGCTGCACTATTTGCGGTCTCCATTTACATACCTTTCTTATCTTTGTTGACATCCTATATCTTCCAGCCTACTGATCTTTCATTGTCCTGTTCTCATGTTGTGACAGTGACCCTAACTTGACCTGAGTTTCTACTGATATGAAATGATCTTACAAGAACAACCACTCACTTGCAGCAGAAACGAGTTTCAGCCTAACCCCTTATGTGCACATGCATAGGGCCTTCAGCCATGAACATATAGAGCAGTAGTATATTTAGCTAGGGGGGGCTGCCTAAGATCAACAGTATCTGTCAGACCATTTATCTCAGTTTAAATCGCACTTGTTCACTTCAGTCAATAAGCAAACAACATTAAAAATCAATGTGAAGACATCAGGCAAGATTATTGTTTGAGTAATCATCTTTTGAGAGCAGACATTGATAGAGTTGTCTTTTCCCTTGATTAGATATGACCTATTTCCCTCCCGTGCACACACTAACAGTACACACATCAAAGACAAGGTCGCAATCAGGGGCATTCACACGAGCACATCCAGCCCCACAAGCCTCTAGAAAGACAGAGAGGCATGCAAACTCAAACTGGCACACACATTCATGCACATCCACACACCAGCCAAGAAAAACATACAATCACACACAGAAGAATAAGCATTTGATTAGGCTATGTGCATTTGCTAAACCACCCACACACAAGCTCTGAAAGACAACACAGGCATAGAAAAGCTGTGGGTAACCATGATGAATCCACTCACTTACACTGTGGTGCAATTTTGTGGTTCTCACATGAGTGAAAAACGGCACCCATCAAACTTCATTGTCCAAACCACCAGAGAGTATTATGTCAATCTGAAACACATTTCTAAATGCAGTTACTATAAAAAAAATAATGCATCAACTTATTGAAACCCTATGTTTATTTTGATGTTTACTTTTACACTATGTTTAACATTTTGCTTCTTCAGTGGCAGGAAAAAATATTATTGTCCCTTATGTTTTTGCTTTGCATTTTACTACATTGCAACAGTAACACTGTACATTTTATTGGGTTTTATATGGAAGACTAATGTGGATTAAAGTACAATTTCAACATGTAAAAAATATAATCCATTATTTTCATAATATTACACAAAGTAACCGTCACAAGCCTATATAATGGTTGAGGTCAGGGACACATTTAATTAGGTAGAACAAATCTAACGGGTCTTTAAAAAAAAAAAAAAACAACGTACTTCGTATAACCAGAATAAGGTGCAATTAGACAAATAACTGTTGTAGTAAAACCTTTAATTAGATTTTGGTCCTGACTTCGTCTCAGCCTATCTACAACATGATGCTATAATCTAAGCCATTAAGCCAGTTCACCTAATAAACCTATTTTTGGCAAATGCACCTAACAGCTGTACGTTTATGTATTATCCCTGGAGACTTTTACAGACCAGCCCAATTTTTTTTTTTTTCTTTTTTTTTTGTGTGTGTATGTGTGGCTAATAAACACAAATTTTTTTCAAATATTAAAATTCAAACCCCAAAAACAAATGTTTTTCTTTCTGTCCTTCTTACTCAAATTTTGTCTAAGAGCAAGTATAATATAATGCTGCTACAATAACAGAAGAGTTGTACTCTTTCACTGTAGCATCTGAGATACACAAGAGAAATGACAATACCTGTTGCTCAGATGCATTCCTTTTTTGTTGTACTGTGGGATCCAGCCTTTTAAATGAACTAAAGCCAATCTAATAAATCCAATAATTACAAGCTCCAACCAGTAGTTATTTGACTATCTAAATTGATTGTATTCAACTTTTGATTAATTTTATTGCAAAGGCTGCTGAGACTATTTTTTTTTTTTTTTTTGCCATATATGCATCTAATTGAACTAAAGTTATGCTTTAAAGGAAAACCTTTATTCAGTCTTGAAACTTTTAACCCATCTGACTGTATTGTTTCTGTAAAGTGCCTTGAGATGATATGTGGCATGCATTGTGTAAAGTGCACATTTATATACTGAAACTGTTTACATTATTGTAAACTTGTGAGAGCGATCACAATATCTATGTTATATATGTTATCAAAGCTTCAAACTAACCTGCATAAAATGTCCTACAGTGGAGAGCTATTCTTGAACTGCTTTTATTTTTGTCTAATCTTTTATTTAGATTAGTTTAATACTCATTTAATACCATAGGGAGACATTTTTGATCACTGGTCACACTGATAAATCATAAAATAAAAACAAATTTAGTATAGCTTAGTGAGTTTTATTTGCTTTGAGTTTTCATAAGAAGATTAGGACCTGTTTTCTTGTTTAATGAGACTCAAAAGGATGGTTCTCTATCCCATTAACCTGTTCATTTAATACTAAAAGCAACAGTGTCAATTCACTTGAATCCAAATATGTGTTTATTTATTCTAACTCATGTTTTTAACTCTTTATTTAAATCAGAATAAAATTGGATTAGATAGCAAAACATACCTGTATTTTCTAAATGCCAGGAAAAATAACCAAACTAATAATTTAACTTCCACCATCTGAGGTTGATAGTTAATATGAATCCTTTTTCTAATACATAGTGCTCTTCAAAGGTGCATTCATTCATTTGTTGCTTCCATAGCTGACTACTGCAACTATTGCTTTAGAAAGACAGATGATTTTTTTTTTCTATTTTTCTTAGCCTGATAAACCAGACTAAATATGAGATTAAATGAGTCATTTAATCTGACCCCAATGAATGAGACATTGGAAAATTGTTGATAAGATCAACCCGTTGTTTTTCGAACCGCTGTCTGTGCCTATTGGCCAACGCTCTTACCAATGAGCGCAACTGACTGTTACGCATTAAGTGTGACAGGAAGCTCATGGGGGAGTGTAAACAAACAGCCTGTTGGTAAAACGGCGAATACATCCTTCTTAAAAATGAATGAGAGTAGAGCCTCATCCTGCTCACGTTTCAACGAAAACCCCAAGTCTAATCCTTCCAAAACTGATTCCAAAGCTGAGTCAAATGAGAACAGTTCAATAGTTGCTGCCATCTTCCTTGTGTTTTCTCCAGCTTTGTGCAGCTTTGTCGTCCTGCCCGAAAACCCCCGCCCGATTTGCATCCAGAAATTCAAAACACATCTCAATATTGTGATTGGCCCGCCAGTTCTAGGGCCTAAGGCATTGATGGACACTAGACCACTCGCAAGCAAAAATGGTTTTGGCCGCTGGCGGGTGGGGCTAGTTTACTAGGCTATATGTTTCTTGCATATTGCCCAAAAGTTCTCCTGCCCATCTGCTTAACATGCCTGCAGTGCACCCTGCACTTATTAGAACCTACTTGCTGGAACCTTTACAAATAGTTGTTGCCAGATATTAACTGTGAAGTCAGGAAACCTGCTGTTTTTAAATTCTCACAGCACAGAACTTTTGAGATGGATTTTTATCTGTTGGGTTCCCAAACTCTCATCAATTTAAGGATAGTTAATAATGTGAATGATTGTAAATCTCTTTTAAAGACTTCTCTTTTGATTTTTCCTATGTTGATGCCATATGAAGATGCACTTAATCTGGTTTAATTGATTATTTAATTTTCTTGTCTTTAATTGTATTAGTACAGTAATTATCATATTTTTTCTATTGACCTATTGCTATTTATCTTTCTTACTTTATTTTAAAAGTATTTTTAAATCAACTTTGATTTATTGATTGATTATATTCTAGGTAATAGTTTGGTTATATTCCACTTATTTATTTTTGTATTATTGTATTTTGTAATAACATAAATCCACCATATGCCTGTTTAGTTTGCCTGCGCAAAATGTCCCCTACTTACAGAGATGGTAAGGATGAAGGAAAAAAGGTTTACAAGCTTTCCTCTTCTTCCTTCTGCAGTTTGATTAAACTTCAATTTTAGTTACCCAGCAAAACAAATCAATCTCTGGAACACAGAGCCCATCTGTGGTCTTAAACAATATGATAGCTGAGGCTTTCCAGGCTGTTCATATTTTTTGTACTTCTGGTGTGCTGGGGGGCCTCGAGGCCTGATGAGCTGGTGGGGGGGCATAAATGTTAACATCCTATGGCAGACGCTTACCCCTTTTTCATTCTGGTACCATGGAGGCACTCCAAGGCTGCAGCCAAGAACACCCCCCTTTGAAAATTTCTCATAATATGCCACTTAAAAACGATACAAACTTGACATCAAACCTGCATCTATGATCGCCAACACCTGCTGGTCAGATATGTCAGTATGTAAAACATTTTGTGACCGTTCAAAAAGCTGCAGAGTGCTATGGATAGATCTCAACAACACAACAGTGGAACGTAACTGCTGAAGGAAGAGATGCACAAGACAGAGAAAGCGAGGCTGCAGAGGGGGGCTAACTGCAAAGCTAAAGAGAAAATCTCATATGCCTCCCCTTCCATAAATCCTGCTCTCCAACGTCCACTTGATAGAAAACAAAATGAATAATCTTCGAGTGGAACTCTCATCAAAGAAGGAAATTAGTAATTGCTGCGTCATCATTCTGACGGAGTCACGGCTGCATCCAGAAATACCAGAAAATGCTATTAGCCTGGAGGGGCTAACGCTATACCGCGCAACAGGAACAAAGAACTAAGCAGTAAGACTCGGTGGGCTCTATGTTTACATCAACAACAGCTGGCGTAAAAATGCTAGATGGGTCACCAGCTTCTGCTCTCCAGATATCGAGTTTCTGAACTCTTTCTTAACTGCAGACCGTTCCATCTGCCCAGAGAGTTCAGTGGTTAGCATCACTGCTCCCCTCAGGGCTGCATCTTGAGCCCCCTGCTGTTTACCCTGATGACACATGACTGCTTCCCCAGGTTCACCACCAATCACATCGTGAAGTTTGCAGATGACAACACAGTGGTCATTGATGACAACGACCAGAGCTACAGAGAGGAGGTGGAGTAGCTGGTGGACTGTTGCACAGATAACAGCATGATCCTGAGAAGATGAAGGAGATCATCTTGGACTTCAGGAAGAACCGGCCTAACCAAGCTCCACTTGTCATCAACAGCTCAGCTGCAGAGGTGGTCAACAGCACCAAATTGCTGGGGGTGCACATCACAGGCACCCTCACCTGGAATGTAAACACCACCTGACTGTTCAAAAGGGCACAGAAGCATATGTACTTCTTGCGGAGAATGAGGAGATTTTTTTTAAATCTTTTTATGTATTTACTACTGTTTTCAAGGCTGCACTTTAAAAAAAATGAAATTGTCTAGAGCTGTTTTAAACGAAATTTCTTTTTGTTTACACACGTGTATACAAAATGACAAAATAAGTCTGTCTAAATCTAAAGGCTGATTTATACTTCGAAACCAGGTCGTCTGCGTAGGTGTCGCAAAGACGTCCCCGCTTCTTTCGCAGACACTCTGCTGCACCTCCCCCAAATTGTAGGTGACTGCAGAAAGTGTCGCAGACAGGAGGCCGGCTTGTTTTGTTTGTATGACCACAAATGCGGAAAACAACTCGTGAAGCTTGACCAGCTAGAAGAGTGAGGTGCGCGAGAACGCTGCAACCCTTTTCCACCTGGATCCCCTCTCTTTTTCACTGTCATGTCCCTCCGTTGTTGCACAAACTTGCCCCCACTTCCTAACTGCCTCAGCCGTATCTAGACCAACAGCTATTTCCTGATTGTCTTGCGTTGTGGCGCAGACCAGGCTTCAAAACTGAACATAAATCAAAAATGTCTGCGTCAAGCTCACTGTGACACACTGCTGCAGGGAGTGTTAAAGGCTGGTTATACTGATGTGGATTTTTGAAAGGCTTCATGTCTGGCTCCCTGTCTCGGTCCTGGTCTATGCTATCTCCTGGCGCGGGCTTCGTCCGGGGTGGGGATTCTGCATTGTACGTCCGGGCTGGCCAGCCAGGGTTTTTTTGTTTGTTTTTTTATTTTTTTTTTTCTCTTGTTAAAAAAAAAAGAATACATTGGATACATTGGACTGGCGATACATTACACCTATAAAACACTTGTAATTGTATATTTTATTAAATATTTGAATCTATGCTTCTATGTATTTATCTGTATTTCTGTCTGTCTGTCTGTCTGTCTGTCTGGCAGACTATCTATCAGTAATCTTGCTTATACTTGGACAGCAGGGAAAAGTGAATTCACACCGAACTTGCCTCCGAAATTGCCTGGCCTGCAACATCCAGTCTGCTAGTTGTTGCTCTCACCTCAACATGGTGGACATGGATTTTAGGGAGTGAGTCGCCGAGCTTTTTTGACTTTGGAAAGCTGAAAAAATCCATCAGCATCAACATCTCTGCACTCCCTAGAGAGATTTCCAGTATGTGGGTCCAGGAGTGACAACTGTATCACTACGGCCAGCATAACCAAATGAATAACAATAAAAATATATTGTTTTAAACATTGAGTCTACTCTACTATGATTCCAGTTGAACAAAGACTAACAATAACTACAGAGCGTTAAGCTGTCCGTATGAATTTTACAGTCGTTATGACAAACAAACCAAAATTTTATTTTATGACAGTAGGTACAGGTAATTTGATATTCTGCGGTGCAGGAATGGGTCACTGATTCAATCAACACTGCCTGTGGGGAGACTGAGATCACAGCAATGGTGGAATTTGAGGATAAGTGTAGCATCCAATCCAGGACAAGACAGTTTACATGTTAGAGCCTAGTTCTGCTGGAGGTTTCTTCT
>NW_015150668.1:194277-219148 GCF_000732505.1 Cyprinodon variegatus
AGGATCTAGTCCAAAAAGAGAAGTGATTTTTTCCATTAAGTCATAATATGGAATCCATAAACTAGGGTTAGATAAATCCAGTAATCAAGAGCAAGCACTTTTTAATATTTTAAATCTATCCTTGCCTAAACACAACATGCATTAACTATATAAATAAATATCCATCTGTATAAATACCTACGTAAACACCCTGTGCAACAACCCTGTATAATGATCCTAATATTAAAAAACAACACTGTAATATGTGGACACCCACTATATACTGAATATCTCATGCACCTTTTTCTTCCTTTGGCACATATCTGAGCTGATGTAACAAGTACATCTCTCCACTGTGGGATCAATAATGTCAATCAATCAATCAATCAATCATTTCAGTAGTGACATATTAAAAGCACCCAACAGAGCTGAGTGACCTAAGCCCCATAAAATTTAATATTAAATTCAGCTATTCTACTTAAAACTCATTTAGGGAACTGCTTAAACACAGAGCTAACGGTGTGTAGGCAATGACAAACCTAAATGTGGCCTCTTTGGGACTAGAATTTCCCCGAATTAGCCCTACAATAGTAGAATATTTGTATCCTTTTCTTATTTCATATAGTTAGCAGGTGAAAAGTTCAGTGAAAGATATCAGTTAAGAATGAAAAACATTAACCTACTGCTTTACTTAATTTGATATTTACTTTCTCGGCAGATGGCCGCTCAAACTGAGCCTGGTTCTGCTGGAGGTTTCTTCCTGTTAAAAGGGAGTTTTTCCTCTCCACTGTCGCTACAAGCATGCCTAGAGTGAGGGATTACCTTTGAGTCAGTGAGTCGATGCAATTAACAGGTTTTAGTTAGATAGGAACTTTGTATCAATTTGAATGTATGATCTGGTAAACTGGTAAGTGCCTTGATATGACGTGTGTTGTGAATTGGGGCCATATAAATAAAGTTAATTGAATTGAAAATTGAATTGAATTCAATCAGGATTTTGAATGCTGTTGTAAATCTCAAGAAACAAAAATAAAGTAGTGCTAATCCACCCATTCAGGTATTCATCAGGGGCTCCAGCTTCAGCACCATGGACAGCAATAATGAGATTTAGCTTATTTGGTTACTTTTTTACCCTCGCTATGAATACTAAATTAAAGTAGAAACAATGGCAATTACATTTCTAATCCCAGCTACTTATGAAGTACACCTAAAAATCATTTAGAGCCATTGTGGAATTTTAATTGGATTAGACTCTGGGCTCGGTGCAACACCTGTAGTGCTCTTTACTTTATTTAGGAGCCCAAACTGTGTTGTTATTATATTGACTGAGTGAAGCATTCAAGTGCACTGCTCGCTGGTGTGACAGACTCATATTGTGACTCCACTCTGCCCCGCTGCTGCACCATCAAGTGTTGAAAGACTCGTCCAAATGATGAATGATAGTTGTGGGCAAGCACATGTGAGAAAAGCAAGGGAGCGTTTCACCAACCTTTACTCTCACTGAGTGATGCTGGCCAGCTGCCAACACTTACATACTGACTGTCAGCACTGGATGTGGGGAATCCGTCTCCTAAGGCCTCAGAGAAAGTGCTGCAACTGTAATGGATGATGTCTGGAAGTGACACAAGCAAGATTACTGTTGGCAGATGTGCAATACAAAGAAATAAGCAAGAGTGATGCTTGTATTTGATGGCAGCTAACCCTTTGATACTTGGCTTTGTGCAAAAAACAAACAAAAATAAACAGCTGTTGATTTCACTATAGGGGATAGTCCTTTCTCATTCAAACTTACATATCAATTCTTTAGCAATACCTACTCATTTGAAAATCTGAATATGTAGTATGTTTTGACTTTGATAATTACATCTATTCTAACTCCCTTCTGTCCTGTTATTTTTGTCTGAAATATTTGTTATAAATACTTTCAAGCAACTACATAACCTCTCAATTACATAAGTCATTAGAATGTCTTATGTAGTTGACAGGTTGTCATTTCTGGAATTTAACAGTATTACAACCCTTAACAGCACTAATGGCCAAAAAACTATTTCTACAAGACCATAAAAGGAGGAGTAAAAACAGGTGAAAACAGGTTCACTAACTACACTTAATAGATTTAAATATAAGCAAAACACATGGTAAAAAATTTATAAACTTTTTATTCATCCATATATTTTCTTTACCTGCTTATCCAACATATTCTCATTATCAGTTCGTATGAAATCGTACGAAAAGTTTTGCACAGTATTTCGTGGGTTTTTGACGTTTTTCCTCGAAAAAACATATCAGTGCGCATGCGCAGCCAGACAGACGAAAAAAGCAGATCAGCGGACGGACGAGCTTTCCACAGGTTAGGGTTAGGGTTAATTGTATGTTAAATTGTATGTTATTGAATGGTGCGTAAGATGCGCATGCGCACTGATATCTTGTCTCGAGGCAAGACGTAAAAATATGCTGAAATACGATGAAAAAAACGTCAAAAACCTACGAAATACTGTGCATAACTTTTCGTACGATTTCATACGAACTGATAATGAGAATACACTGGCTTATCTGTATAAAGGTGCTGAAGGTGTGATAGGTCACAGAAGATTAAAGCTTTGAAGCTGTTCATCAGATCAGCACTGACAGTCAACCTAAATGTTCTTAACACTGATTCGACTTGAGGCCTCTGATTGGTCAACACTATGCTCTACACTATGCGTATTTCCTGCTTGGTACCTTAGCTTGCTTTGTTTGTAAGACAGCCATTATGGAAAACAAATGTGAAGTTGGCCCAGGTAGAAGAGCGAGATGGGCAAGATCCTTTTTCCACCTGGATCCCCGCTCTTTTTCGCCCTCATGTCCCTCCGTTGTCAGACAAACTTTCCCCCATGTCCTCACCGCCTCGGCCGTATCTAGACCCACAGCTAGTTTGTCGCTCTTGCGCTGTGGCGTGGAATAACATAGCGAAGACCATGCTTCAGAATTGAGCATAAATATAAAATGTCTGCGTCATGCCTGTGACAAGCTCACTGCAACACACTGCTGCAGGAGTATAACAAGCCCTTTAGAGCACAGGGATTGAAAGGGCTTTTTATCTAGTGTTCTGGAGTTACAGCTTGAACTCCGCCAGTTGCCTCATACAGAAAAGGAACTGGATCATGAGTTTTAACTAAATAAAGGTTGGGTTACGCTTGACACATGTACAATCCACGTGGAAAATGAGTTGTCTGTCACAACTTCTGCAGCATTTATACTCTGTGGTTGTGTTCAACTTCAGTGGTTGGCCGGAAGAGTCCGGCTATAGATTCAGGTCCAGGCTTCACTGCCCCTCACTCAGCGTACGCTCTGTCACCTAGCAACTGTAATGATTGACTCACAAAGCAGGCAAAGAATGGATTCCAAACTACTCACTACTGCTCTATGTGCTAAGTTGTTTTTTAAGGAGCTGCAGCAACAGTACTGTTTTCAGATTTAAAGTTCCCATAGTGCAGAGACATTAAAATCTGAGCGTAAATCTCCGCCAAATTCGTTACCAAATGGACGAAACAAACCTTTCAATAAACCAACTATTATCCACAACATATCTGACTCACTAACCATTCAAAATAACTATTTTCATTCATTAAAGACCAAACTTTTCACATTCTCATATCATATTCAACTGCACTTACAATATTCACAACTGTTTGCTGCCATTTCACTTTTTCCTCTGAGCGCGGAGCAGCTGGTTTGCTTTGGCTTGCAATGAATCATGGTGTATCCAAGGCTACAAAGGTTACAGTGGACCTGTGCTTCCAACCGGGCGAAAAGAAGACTGCATTTGACTGCTGCATATGAAGGAGTCTGTAAATCTGAAGAGGCCATGGCACCATGCTATGACATAATCGGCCGATGAATCCGGCCTTCAGAGGATTCAAACACAGCATCTGTCCACATGGAAGCTCAAGGAGGGTTGTGGAAGTTAAAAATGATGTAACTTAGTCGGGTAGTCCTTGCAAACGCTTCGAGCATAAAGCAAGCTTTAGTTGGAGACTGATGCAAGTGAGAAAGATTGTTTAAAAGTGTTTATTCTGAGCAGTTCTCCAGCCTCATCAGGCTCCTCCAGCTTTGATGTGAGTAAGTGCATCGATTTGATACCAATCCCTTTCTGAACAAATATGTACAAATATTCTTTCTCCTATTTGAAAGGGTGGCAACATCATTAGAATGGTTAAATGGATTTTTTTGGGATTATTACTGCAGTTTGTGTTTACGTGTAAAACTCAGGAGTCTTGAACTTCACTTCCGTCTGACCTTCATATGAATTATTAGAGGTGAGGGCTTCTGTCAACTAAGTAAATGATGGAGATCATCGTTGTCAGGAAAAATGGACCTAACTATGGTCCACTGCTCATCAACAGCTCAGCTGTAGAGGTGGTCAGCAGCACCAAATTCCTGGGGGCGCACATCACAGTCTCACCTGGGCTGTAAACACCACCTCACTGGTCAAAAGGGCACAGAAGCGCTTATACTTCCTGCAGAGGATGAGGAGAGCCCACCTGCCCCCAACCATCCTCATCACCTTCTAAAAAGGCACCATAGAAAGCATTCAGACAAGCTGTCTCACTGTGTGGTGTGGAGACTGCAGCGCCTCAGACTGGAAGAAGGTGAGAAGAGTAGTGAGAACTGCAGAAAAGATCATCGGGGCTCCTCTTCCCTCCATAAAAGACATTTCATCCCAGCGCTGCGTAACCCGAGTGTGTAACATTATCAAAGATCCCTCACCCCCACCATGGACTGTTGTCCTTGCTGCCCTCTGGGAAGAGACTTTGCAGGATTCAATCCAGGTCCAGTAGATTCCAAAAGAGCTTCTTCCCCACTGCCATCAGCTGAATGTTGAAAGAACTTTAAATCATGTCTCAGATCCTGCATCAAACTGACCATACCAAAGCAATTTTTTGCACAATGTTTTTTTTCCCTCTCACAATATTTACATTTAATCACTGCGTTACTTTAAGAAATAGAAATGTCATGAGAGCTGTATGAAATGAAATTTCATTTTGTATACAACAAAGTTGAAAGTCGGAACCATAAAAGGTCCTTTTTGATCAGTGTTGCTTGGCACAGGGCATAAAAATAATGGAAAAAATGTTACGTGACATTACATTTAATCTTGATTTAGAATATAAAATTTGCTACTGTCTATTTCTAGTTGATTTAGTTGTAGCTATAAAAAAATGTAAAGAAAGGAGAAAAAATTTGTGGTTTTCATTTCAGAATTAGCAGAGAGAAAGGTTTGGGTGCCTCACTATTTCCAGTTTTATCTGAAAATCAGAGGTGCCACAATTTTAAAAAAGCTTTACTGCTAAATACGATTGGAAAAAAAACAAAAAACAAGCAAGTGCAAAAATTTTAAACACATCAATGTGCTTAATTAATGTGACATTACATCTTGGAAGTAACGATAAAATTATTATATCTGGACAGATATTATCAGATTTGGATGATATCCATGATAGGGTGACAACAATAGCTGTAAAAAATCTAGATCTATGAGAAAACCCTTTTCGATATGAAAAAAATAACAGCATCAAAAACCTTTCTACTGTGCAACCTGAATTTAGTTTTTTTAATTAATTAAAAAAGATGTAATTGGCAAAAATAGTTATGTCAGACTGCTGTAGAAAAAATGTTAGCTGATTGAATTTAAGTGTTGTTACACAGAATCCAATTAGTTTCAACATACTTTAGCATAATTTATGCTAATCTAAAATCTGCTACAGTGTTATACAGACTAAAATCCTTTTCCTTATCCTCTAAATTACCTATCACTAATCTGTACCTGTTTGTAAGTAAGGTCAATAAGTGAGAGACAAGGGACACCCAAGACAGGTTAACACTCCATTAGAAGGTCAGCACATATGACAAAGAACCATTCATGCAAAGACTTAAGCTTTTTACTAATAGATGTAACAATTAACCTCACTTACAAGTATTTGAACTGTTGGGAAAAAAAAATATATCTCATGGGAAAATCCCACACATGCACAAAGTGAACCCACAGGGTACAAACATCCGGGCCCTGGCAGGTAATTCAACCCAGAAAACACATTTTTTATTGACCCAGAACCTTAATGCTACATGGCTTATATGCCAATATTTCTTCTTAAACACACAGCCTGTTCAAACCTGGCAATGTATCTGAATTTGATGAAGCATAATCCTACACTATACAGTAAGACTGAAATTAAGATTGGTCACCCACAGCAACATTATAAAACGCTGTCTTCACAAAAATGCAGGAAATGTCATCACCTCTGTTACGGATTTAATCGTTTTAAAGATCAAAAATTTGAAAAGCTTCAATTAAGTAAGAAAGAAACTGTAAAATAAAAAGGAATTTTCCAGCAACCCATTAAATAAATATGGTTTGCTGAATCTTGTATGCATTTCTTTAAAGAGATAAAGGACAATTTATTTTGTAGAATTCAGTTAAATTTAGCATTTATTTAAAATGTCAATTTTAGATCATTTATATTATTTGTTTTTACTAAAGTAGTTTTTTAGTTTTCTTGGTCCTTTAGCAGTTAGTAAATAAAGAAAAATCCAGAACAAAGTAAGAAACAAACTTATTTGCTGAAATAAATCTTCAGAGGGTTTAATGATCCATTCAGTAACAGTTCACTAGTATGATAACAAACCTTAAGGCAAAACCTCCCAATTTCAACATTCAAACTGTATTACTGTGTGCATACAGAACTGTATTTTCCACAGGTCAGCTCACTGACTGATATAGCAAAGCAAGGCTGTTGGAAAATGTTGACACATCTTCATCCTTCCCCTCCTGCAATACCCACAGAGTTCAGTCCGGCTGTAACATGGGTCATTAGTTAAAGAATGTTGAACATAACTATAGTGATTGTGCCTGGCCAGCCAAATCAAATAACTGCTTTTACAAGCACTGCTCCACAACACACTTATGCTTTCAGGCCTACTGCCAAGCTTATGTTGATTTTTCCAGCAGCCTTGAATGAGGGGCTGCGTTAGTCTTGATTTACTATTGGAATTCCTTTATGAGCCAATGGTGCATACGAAGAAAGGATGGAATCCTTAAGAAGGGGCGCTTGACTGATAAGGTCCTATTTGTGATGGGGATCGAGCATGGTCTGGCAATGAATCACTGCGATTTTAGAGAGAAAGAGCTCTAAGAAAGAGACCAAATGGAAGGGTATGCCAAGACTCTAGGAGTGATATCTGTCAGAAAAGCATGAAGATATACGCAAAGTGGTGTGGAGCTGTGATAGGAGAAACACAAAGCTAAAATAATGTAAACTGGTCAAACAACAACATACCAGAAAAGACTGCAGTTTCTTTGAATTTGATTAAATTCAAAGAAACTGCAACATACCAGAAAAGACTGCAGTTTCTTTGAATTTAATCACAGAATATTTGTGATTTTATCATCAATGTAGAAATAATTTCATAGTTAAAAAAATAATTTCCTACATAACTTATTATAATTAACCTTAACTTAACACACAAAAAAAAACCCATAAAAGAAATCCTATATAATAAGCATAGACAATAAAATCTACATTATTTAATAAACTACATCTGTATATCCATTTCGCCTTCAAAAATCAACAAATTTGTCATATTTTAAATTCTTTGGCAAGTGAAGATATCAAACTAATTAATGGACCAACTTTGATACATGCTATGTCAGGATTTTCAAGTTGTGGTCACAAGCTTTTTGAGTTCCCACTGACCATGCATTACTTGGTACCTATCTCATAGCTGTTTTGCACACATGTTCTCAATGTTTCCTGACAGCTAATGAGTCTTGGATTGGTGCTGGTCATTTTGACCTTTCGACATTTTTCAAGAGAGTCTGCAGACCTGCCATATCATGACCATTCTTTACATTCCTGCCCTGTGAGGTCTCCTCTACTGTCAGGACTGGAAGTTTGTTCTGGACCAGACATTTATGTGCAGCCTTTTAACAACACGTATTGGTGTTGAAAGCACAAGGTGAGTGCTCACTTAAATGTGATGTTTTTTGTACTTCAAGAGCAAGAAAACCGTGTTATATCATATAATTTCCTTGCAACTTCCTTTTTCTTATTATGGTGTTATTCCTCTCTCACAGATGCATATTTCCATTGTAACTGCTAGTACTTATGTGTTCCACAACCAAGACATATTTTGTTGATGTTTTTTTTTGTTTTTCTTTGCATGATTGTATTCTAGAAAATACATCTGCAGATCCAGATGTAAGGATGCTTTTCTTCATGACCGGAGAGGGGAATCGGTCAGGCAACTCAAGAAGAGTTTGCAGCCAGAAGGGAGATGCTTGAGATTTTAAAAAAAGGAACAGCACACAGTCTGAGGAGGCTGTGCAGAACATGGCAAAGCTGTTCGATGACACAAAGAAGCAGGAATCCATTTTGGAGCCTTGTAAGTTTTTGTTTTACGACGACGCAGGTATGTTGCTATTGTATGAAGAGATAATCAAGAAAAGAAGGTACTTGGCCTATTGCGAATACAAAGAGTAACATATCTGGTCTTTCTACAATAAAAACACTTGCAAGAAAATAAAATAAAAAAATAGCATTTAAAAAAATTGTTTTGTGTGTACTGTTTTCTCCTGTACAAAAATGATTTGCTATCTGGGTCATATACTGTGGAGTTAAGTTTTATTCAAAGTTAACTTTGAATACACAAAGCTAAGTTAATTTGAAATCATAAACCCTCAGACACTCCTTTGGCAAATGTATGTGGTTGGACAGAAATGGAAAGAACATAGCACAGACAACATCACCCAAGATGAGCACTTATTGAGCATCAGATGGAAAGTAGGGGGCAGGATGATATTACTGTTTTGGTTCGGTGGAGTGAAGACCTTTGGCTCGGTCCTGTTTTCTGCAGGCCCCATCTTCAGTCCAGTCCGTTCGTCCAACAGCAGCTCTCATAGAAATTTTTTGATCAATATAATGCAATGATTAGAGACAACTTTGCAAGGCGGTTCATTTTATAACTCACGGAGCACGGGACGTCTCCCTTGTAGCTATGGTTGTTAGGTTGTAGCCGGTGGCTTCTAACAGCTCCTTCAGTGAACAGCGATTTGGGGCCCCATTGTTTGGCGGTCAGATTTAGGTTAGCAGAGCTGGATTAGCTGTTCTCTGTCCCTGTTGCAGCAGGCTACAGGGAACACTGCATTCAACTCGGTTTGAATCCCAGGAAGAATAAAAACACTGCGTTCAGCTCCCTCTGAATCACGGGAAAAAGGCAGTCTGACTCAGTCCAGCGAGCGCAGACTTCTCTGGAGGGATTTTGGTCACTACGTAGCATAGCCTTAAGCTGGGAAGCGTTTAGACTCGCCTTTAACGGCCCAGGGCCACCGGAATAATAGGAAGTTGAATAGAAAGTTTTAAAACCTCCACCAGAGTGGTGTGAATTCAGAGGGGAGTAGTTAGCGTTACATCAGCGACAATTGATCTTCTATAGCATGTATAGCACAATGTAGTTCAAAGACATTTTTAAAGTGCTTTATTGTATAAGAATTATACAGTTAAACGAGCAAAAAAAAGCAAATAAAGATTAAATATTATCAAATTAAGCAGTAAAGCAAATAAACTGTTACAAAAAATTAAACTACTGTAATAAGACCTCTGTTAACAGTTTGAATTCAATGCTCAAAGGCAGCTCTAAACAAATGGGTTTTAAACTTTGACTTAAAATAACTTAGGTTTCAGCACTATTACAGTCTTCTGGGAATTTGTTCAAGATCAGTTGAGCATAGGTACTAAATGCTGCTTCTCCATGTTTAGTTCTAGTTCTGGGTGTACAGAGTAGGCTGCTAAATACTGCTGTTTAAAAAGGACCTATTGTTTTCAAGAAGAAAACAAACAACAACTGCGAGTCATGTCTGAACTGATGCAGTGTAGGCTGCATTTTAGTCACACTATTTTCCTTTATTATAATTATTTAGATGAGGATTACTTAAAATTAGGTGGGTTTTAAGGTGAGATTCTTTACCTACCATTCAAAAAGGCAATGCAATAATCCTCATGGATCTTTAGAGCTGTCCCTGTTATATATTTTCTAAGTCTTAACATTTGCTTGTTGATCCAACTGGTCTACCTGAGAAGCCATTCTACGGGACTGATAACTTCTAATAAGGGGCATTTATTGGGATGATAACATCCGAAGGACTGCAAACAGACGCTTAGTATTTACTGAGTAATGGAAGACAAAATCAAACTGAGGAGGAACCCTGTGAGATGATGCACCTGTCCTACATGTTGAAACGTTTTCATTCTTCATCTTCACCTGTTGCCAGGTGATTTTACCTGCCATTGATCCACTACTTTTCAAGCAATAGACAAGTTTTCCATCATTATGTTACCATGGTTACAGCAGCCGTTAAGATATGTATTACTTTTACTTAATATGTATTTCTGTATTTCTGATTAGAGGAAACTTTGCTCATAAGTCTTGAATGTCTTAAGGAGCAAGTTCCTCTTCCAACAATTCACCTCACTCATGTTTGCATATATCTCTTGGGTTCAATATTGTGTACAGTATACCGAGCAGTGCATACAGCCTTGTTCTGAGCCATTGTTTAGACTGATGAGTGCAGAAATATGGGATCAGTCTAACCCTCCTACTGCAACCACTCAGAAAATCATTGATTGTGGTAGACCTACAGTGTGTCTGACAGGTTGGTCACCACTTTTGGTGGAGGATAGTGTTAAATGCTTAGTTGAAATATACAAAGAACAGCCAAAGTACAGCTCCCCTGCCACTCCAAATGGAAGAAGGCAGCATGGAGGGCAGTACTCACATGTCCACCAAACTAGTGAGGATTAAACTAGTGTGGATTTTAAGAATAAATGAAAAGATTTGGTTTCTGAAAGGTATCTTAAGCCACTTTTGTATAAAGAATGATAGGCAGTGTCCTGCTGTTCCAAGGTGGAGGGGAGATCCCATCAGAGAGCAGGCTCAACAGCTGATTAATGAAATGAAGCAGATATTGCACACATTTAATTCAGTTTAAAAAGAACAAATAACATTTCATAAAACTGAAGCTGCTATCTGTGGTTACAGTGACCAAGTTCACAAGACCTTATTGGCCATGGGAGACAAAAACTAAGAATTTAACTATTTTTCAATGTAAGAAATATTCTTAATGATCTTTTTATGCGAGAGCTGTGTTACTGTAAAAAAAACAATTACAGCAAAAAAGCAGAAGAGAAAACAAATAGATATGTTTAACAAGATGGACATGGACTCCATCTTTTGACAATGACCAATGGGTTTATACGTAAGGCCTAACGTGTATAAGTAGGTATAAACACTGAATGGATGAATATTTAGACATTACAGTTTGCAGCAAACATTTTATAATAATCTCATATTTAATTTATTTTTTGGTGGGGCTTTATACTATGCAACAGTTTTAGTGAGTCTATTGAACATGTTACACTCTAATAAAATATATATAGAAGTTGAACATCAAAAGCAAAACATTTTTCATTAGTATTGCTTTTGGTGAATATTTAGTAGCACATCATTAAATATGAGCAGCTACGTACTGTAAAACCATTAGCTTAGTAAATTTGTTCTCATGCAATACTTCATTTACAGTTCTCTTATCTTCACTTAATCTGAATAAAATATGATATTACTTTCTATTTAACAAATGCTCTGTGTTTTAATGTACAGACTGGTAGTTTGAGAAAAGAAAAATGCAGAGTAATTCATAAAAAGACACTTTGTCATGCCCAAGGCATAGATTGGTGTGTGTTTTTTGCTTTTTTTTCTCACTCGCCTCCTCTGCAGGGTGAGACCAGCAGGTGTGGCTCCACAGCTGAAGCTCAAGAAGATTAATGCAAAGGCGATTTATAGGAACTGGAATCAGGAAAGAGGTACCCGATTATTAGCTCAACCACTGTGTTAATCAGGCCAACATACTTGTTTGCTTCTTTTATCTTTTTCTAAGCATTTACCTGTTTGTATTTCTTTCTCTTCAGGACTTCTTTCATACTCAGCCTGTGATGTTCTGCCCCACTGCTCAGTACTCAACCCTGTGGATTTCTGGGAACTTCCCCTGTGTAGATGTATCTCCTTTTAGCTCCTGCAAGTAAGTCTCTTGAATGGCGAAGCTGTTTAAGTTCTACTTACCCTCTGTTCACCCTTCTAGAAACAAGGAGAAATTTGGTGCTTACCAGCAATCAGTCTGCGCAACTTGCCAAACACATCTTTATTTAGAAAATTATTATTCCTAAAAAAAAAAAACACCTCCTCACAGCAATAAGGTCCTTCTCTATAAGCAAGATTCCATCCACATCTGATGACACAGTAATAACCATAACTCTATTTCTACAACAGCCAAACCAGACGCCAGAAGATCCAGATGCGCAGGTTTCCATGTTACTTTCAACATGCTTTATAAGGCTGAAAATAAATATAAGAAATATAAGAACAAATTAACTAATATTTTACAGATAGCAAAACAGGACTATCATTGCAAACAGTTGTATAAAAATAAAACAAATTATTAAAGGTGTCTGGAATATTTTTAACAGTGTCATTGGAAAAACTTTCAGACGTACTAGCTTTCCTCAACACTTTACAGATACTGATAATGCTATTCCATGTATCCACCAGTGACTTGAGTTTGTCTTCTAAACCAAGCCTTAGAAAGCTATGCGTTATTTTTGACAAAACATTGTCCTTAGAGCACCACTCAAAACTGCTGACAAAGAAATTGTTTTTACCAACTGAGGAAGATCTAGCTGGAGTTAATTTTGTGAAGAAATTTGTGACCTCTATGTCTGCGAAAGGTGCTATATAAATAAACATTACTTACTTACATGACAACCTTAATAAAATAGAGATAACCCATAATTTTAATAAATATTTAATATTATCCATCCATTTTTGAACACGCTTAATCCCAAGTGGGGTCACAGGGGCGCTGCTGCCTATCTCCAGCTGTTAATAGGCGAGAGGCCGGGTACACCCTGGACAGGTCGCCAGTCCATTGCAGGGCAAGACAGAGACAAACAACTATTCACGCACACACCTAAGGAGAGTTTTAGAGAAGCCAATTAAGCTAACAGTCATGTTTTTGGACTGTGGGAGGAAGCCAGAGAACCCACACATGCTCAGGGAAAACATGCAAACTCCATGCAGAAAGACCGCAGGCCCAGAATCGAACCTGGAATGTTCCTGCTGCAAGGCAGCAGTGCTACCCACCGTGCCAGCCCACGGTATATAGATAGTAGTTAGTAGTAATACAGATTTCATGTTTGTCAAAGCAGTGGAAGAAAAATAAATTATAGATATAGTAAATAAATGTAAAAATAAAAGGTGATGACAAATAATAAAGAAGGTGATTATGGAAATTATTCAGCCACCATTTGCAATCTGTAAATTCAAATAGTTATATTTCCACAAAAAATGAAAATTACAAAAAAAAAAACTATACAAATCTGGGGATAGACATCTTTCCTTACGTCCACAATTCTCCAAAATTTTGGAAGAAGTATTTGTTGCTAGATTGGATAGATATGTTAGGAAACAGACACTGCTCGCTGAGAGTCCGTGTGGATTTAGGTCACAAAGATCCACAAAGATGGCAGTTTTTCATTTAATAGAAAAGGTGACCAGTGCTTTAGATAAAAAGAAACCTGGTGTTGGGGTATTTATTTACAAAAAAAATATATTTGATACAATTGATCATTAAATACTTGTCAAGAAACTTGAGCACTATGGTCTAAGAGGATTAGTTTTGCACTGGATAAAATATTATCTCAGTAACAGGCAACATTTTGCGCAATTGGGTGATTTCCAGTCCTTGTGCCTGGACATCGCTTGTGGTGTTCCCCGAGGCTCAGTATTGGTACCTAAGTTTCTTTAATCTTACATAAATAATATATGTAAAGTTTCCAAAACACTTAATTTTGTATTACTTGCAGATGACAAAAACATCTTTTGTAGAGGTGAAAATCTACGACAGAGAGAGTAACTGAAACTCGTATGAGTACTGATTCATAATAAGACCTGTTGGAAACCTCATATTAAATATGTCAAATCTAAAATAGCTAGGGGTATTGCAGTTCTCTCTAATGCTGGACAATTTCTAAACTTCTCTGTCCTTCATATTCTTTACTGTTCACTTATTTTGCCATATCTAAGTTACTCTGTGGAAGTTTCAGGCAACAATTACAATACTTCACTTCAACCATTATTCACATTACAAAAAAGAGCCATTCGAACAGTTTACAAAGTTGATTTTTACCGTCAATTTATTTATAGATTACCACAATTTATTTATAGATTCTTATTTCCTGAAACTCACAGATATGATAAAGTTTCCAACAGCACAGTTTATATATAAATTTAGAAAACAAACAAAAAATTTTCAAAAATTATTTACTGACAGAGTGGGGGGCTATGACTATAGACAAAATCTCAACTTCAGAACTTTGAAGGTTCAAACAACAATAAAAAGAATGTGCATTTCTATCATTGGAGTAAATATCTGGAATAGACTCACTAAAGAGCTGAAGCAAAGTCCAAGCATGAGGTATTTTAAGAAAAGACTTAAAAATTCGAAAGTATGTGGATGAACAGGGGAGATAAATTTGGCAGTTAATTACAGCGCTGGGGATGACTTGGGAAATTAGGTGCAGGTTTGTATATGTATGTGTAAATATATGTGGGTGTGTAAATAGGTATATATATGTATATATGCAGGTCTCATCATAGTCCTTTTCAGACTAACAGTCAACAAATAAGTTGTGCATTATCATATATTTGAGTATGTAAATTTGATAGTAAGGTATTCTATTTACATTTAGAAAAAATAAATATTTATTGTTATTATGTTTTGTTGATGAGATGTCTGTGGGAAATAAAAAAGTATCATCATCATCATCATCATCATCATCATCATCATCATCATCATCATCATCATCATCATCATCACAATCATCATCATCATCATCATCCTGCCACTTAGTCATTAGTACTAAGTGGATATCAGAAAGTTATATGATTTTTACAATATCTGCTCAATACCAGGAATAAAATGTAGAAATTTAAAGAGAAAGCATTTTCTATTATAAAGTAATTGTTGACATTAGTCATACAAGATCTGCATACCAGGGTTTTGGTATGTACACTCACCGGCCACTTTATTAGGTACCCCATGCTAGTAACGGGTTGGACCCCCTTTTGCCTTCAGAACTGCCTCAATTCTTCGTGGCATAGATTCAACAAGGTGCTGGAAGCATTCCTCAGGGAGTTTGGTCCATATTGACATGATGGCATCACACAATTGCCGCAGATTTGTCGGCTGCACATCCATGATGCGAATCTCCCGTTCCACCACATCCCAAAGATGCTCTATTGGATTGAGATCTGGTGACTGTGGAGGCCATTTGAGTACAGTGAACTCATTGTCATGTTCAAGAAACCAGTCTGAGAAGATTCCAGCTTTATGACATGGCGCATTATCCTGCTGAAAGTAGCCATCAGAAGTTGGGTACATTGTGGTCATAAAGGGATGGACATGGTCAGCAACACTCAGGTAGGCTGTGGCATTGCAACAATGCTCAATACTGTAGGTACCAAGGGGCCCAAAGAGTGCCAAGAAAATATTCCCCACACCATGACACCACCACCACCAGCCTGAACCGTTGATACAAGGCAGGATGGATCCATGCTTTCATGTTGTAGACGCCAAATTCTGACCCTACCATCCGAATGTCGCAGCAGAAATCGAGACTCATCAGACCAGGCAACGTTTTTCCAATCTTCTATTGTCCAATTTCGATGAGCTTGTGCAAATTGTAGCCTCAGTTTCCTGTTCTTAGCTGAAGGGAGTGGCACCCGGTGTGGTCTTCTGCTGCTGTAGCCCATCTGTCTCAAAGTTCGACGTACTGTGCATTCAGAGATGCTCTTCTGCCCACCTTGGTTGTAACGGGTGGTTATTTGAGTCACTGTTGCCCTTCTATCAGCTCCAACCAGTCTGGCCATTCTCCTCTGACCTCTGGCATCAACAAGGCATTTCCGCCCACAGAACTGCCGCTCACTGGATGTTTTTTCTTTTTCTGATCATTCTCTGTAAACCCTAGAGATGGTTGTGCGTGAAAATCCCAGTAGATCAGCAGTTTCTGAAATACTCAGGCCAGCCCTTCTGGCACCAACAATCATGCCACGTTCAAAGTCACTCAAATCACCTTTCTTCCCCATACTGATGCTCGGTTTGAACTGCAGGAGATTGTCTTGACCATGTCTACATGCCTAAATGCACTGAGTTGCCGCCATGTGATTGGCTGCTTAGAAATTAAGTGTTAAGGAGCAGTTGGACAGGTGTACCTAATAAAGTGGCCGGTGAGTGTATATCTTGTGGTTAACAGAAAAAAATGAAAAAATAACACCTTAAGAAAAAAAAAAAAAGTAGGATATAAACTCCAGTCTGAAGATCTGCCAATCCAATTAATCCAGTTTCTTTTCAGCCTGAGAGCTGAGTTTTTGTGAAGTCCTTTTTACTGGCAGAAATTATTTTCTGTCCAGAAATTTTTAATCTTCAAATAAAACACCTCTCATCATTCCATTCCTTTCCAAGTTGGTAATGATTTAAAGCCAAAGACCGAGGAACCTATCTCCTATAAGTTTATTGGTATGTTATAAACAGACCCAAAAATGCTACAGTCACCAAAGTATAATTTGGATATGTTAAGAAAAAAAGGTTAGTATAAATTCAGCTGTTTCACGTCAGAGCAAATGGCTGCCAACTGAAGAAATCTGGTCTGCTTTCTCCAAGCATGGAGGCTATGGGGTGCAAACAGCATGATAATACATGATTTTACAGCATTTTTAAAAGGTGCTCCAAAAACAAAACCCTGCAAATACATAAATTACACAAACAATATGCAAAGGGAATATGGTGAAAATGGCAAAAAAAAAAGCCCCTGAAAGTTAAAAGCTACAAATAACGGCATAACAGAAGTGCTTCCAAATATCGGGGAGACAATCATCAAGTTATCTGGGACCAGAACAAAGACATGACTACAATTAACTATCTACAGTCCAACTTCCAGCCAATGGAGTGACCGTCCAGCCTGACCAGGAGAAGGCGCTTCTCTTTAGATCTTAATGTCAACAAATCATGACTGAAAGAATATTTTAGTACAAAGATTAATCATCGATCAATCTGAACCTCATCAAGGTACAAACCAGAATCAAACCCCTGACAAGTCATCACCGCTGCCTGGCTAACCAAACTATTCATCTCTGCAGATTACTCTGTGATTCCAGTCCCGGACCAGTACCAGACCTGCTCATTCATACTCTTGTGTGTTTCTCTCAAATAAACTGTTAAACTTTTACTCCGTTTTCTGTGGTGTTCTGCATGTGGGTTTAGACTCAGAGACCCATCATGACAAAGGCAAGCAACCCAAGCGATTGGACAATCGCTGGCCTGGTTATGAGCTAAATCTAACAACAAACAGCATGAGTGCCCATTTAAATTCATTTTCATGGCAAAAAAGTACAAAAATCTTATTAGAATATGCTTTAAGGGGGCTTCCTCCACTTGCAGCTGTCTAGCTAGGGCTTAGGGCAGTCCTCGTCGGAATCAAGTACTTTCCTGTTCTGCTGCATTTCAATAGAGTTGGCGAGGTGGTGGGAAAGATCTTAACAGGTAAAGGTCTTCAACAATGAACTGACAGACATGAAGCAGAATTATCTATCGGGGCATTAAAAAGAAAGGGGAAAAAACAAGAATGAGAAGGAAAAGAAAAAAAAAACAAGACAATGATAAGTTATAATCTAAACTGGATAAAATAATCTGGGACTTCTTTGCACAATTGGTCTCATTCAGCAGCAGATAGGCTAGCACAGAAAAAATTTCTTAGATAAGTGGCGCAGGTAGCTAACATAAACCAGCGGATAAAAGAGTTCACACTTAGCTGAAATTGTTTTTATTTTGTTTTAGAAAAGGTGGTAAAGCTTTTCCTCCATGCTAATTATCAACCAAAAGGCATTGTTTCTTTGCTTATGCCCTGTATGACACATGTAAATGCCTGATATTATGTTTAAGTTATTTAAGTGAGGCTTCATAAGTGTGATACATTTGGGCAACTTCTTTTTTGTTTATCTTTACCATAAGCCTGTATTCCCAATTTACAAGCATCATCCATGTGCATGTCCCTTGGATAATGATGTTGGTAAGGCCAAAGGCTGTCGGCTTCCAGCAAAGAAGTTTGGAGTTCATTTCCTATCCATAATAGAGATCTTACTGTTGACCCGATGAAAAGTGAAGGAATATAATGTTATGAGATAAGTCGAGGCTTTCAGGTGCGTGTCGAGTAGTGGAGGGGGAACCAGTAGGTGGTGACATGTTCATATGAAGCTTCATGAAAATGTGTGGTTCATTGAACCAATTTGCCCGAACGGTTCAATGCATAATGGGGCTTCATCTCACCATCACTAAATATAAGCTAAGAACAGGAGGTCTGATCTGTCTGAGCATCTTCTTAATGAATATACTAAGGTTTTCTACCCATATGAGTTGATGGCCATATCCCCCTAGTGGCCTGCAGCACTTCAGTTATGCAAAGCTGGTTTGCAGTTTTTCCATTTAGTTATCAGTTACCCTTTGTGTCATCTGCTGGAGGTGTCTTCCTGTTTAAAGGGAGTCTTTCCTCTCCATTGTCACTACATGGATGCCTGGTGTGAAGGATTGCTAAAAACTCAATGACAAAATGCAAGCGAAGGTTGTTGCTACAAGCTCATCCAGAAGTAGTGATTGAAGGATTCAGGGGTTAGGGTGGACGTTCAGACACAGCCAATGACTGAATGCAATCAACTGGTTTTCTTAACCTATTTGAGTGTTTGAGTTTTGTCTCTATAAAGTACCTTAAGATAACAGGTGTTGTGAATAGGCTTGCTATAAATAAATTGAAATGAATTGAAATTGAATAGGAAATGTCTTTGTTTAATTTATAGCATCTTTATCCAATGATTGCTGTAAAAGGTGGGCTTCTTAGAGGCTCTAGCATTTAGCAACCAAATGCTAATAAAGGGCTGCTCTGACTTATATCAAGGTTAGTATATGGCATGCATCATCTAAATATTTGTTCACTGTAAGAATGTGTGAAAAGAAAGGAGTTTTTTTAAAAAGTACTTTGTCCATCAATACTGCTGGATGTCCTTTACTTCTAACTAAAAGCATTTTTTTTTTTTTTTGGCTCTGCTTCTGCTGACTCCTTGCTGACAGTCTTGGTTTATAATGCAGCCTCATTGCTCTCCCCCAACTTATCCTGAAATTTCAGGCTGCACTGCTTGGTAATATAAATGCTTCACAGCCAAATAGTATCATAAGAAAAAAAACAATTGCTGTTGCAAGTCCTCATTCAGAGAAAATCTACCCCCAACTTTTGTTTTGCTTTAAACTCAGTGGTAAAGCAAATTCCAGATACTCTTTCTGGGACAATAACTAAGTAGGGAAGCCTTCATTTTTGCAGAAAAAAATAATATGTTAAATTCTTCTGTGTTGTATTTATCATTGCTTTAGAAATTTTGTTTTCTATAGCCAAAAATCTGCCAGATAACCAAAGGTTTAGCACCAGACAGAGAAAGATGTATTACTTTTTGGATAAAGTGCACAAGTTTTTTTGTGTGTGCAAAAAGTTTTACTAATTCCTACATCTATCCAGTATGTGGGGATGCCTCTACATAGAAAAATAAGGCCCATTTACACTACCCTCTGAATCTCAATCTGTGCCGAGTCGGACCGAGCTTGGTTTGTTTATTAGTGACGATCTACGGTACTACAGCTCTCTAGATGTCAACAAGCAAATCAACATGGCAGCGCCCATATCATTTAGGAAGTTTGGTCATAATTTTGATATTTTGTTGTATGAAGAGAGACTCAGGCGAAGAAGACAGCATGTGGTGAATTGACTTGACTGAGTTGGCTTCTGGGAAGTGGATACGACAAACGATAGTCTAATCAGGGCTTACATATGCAGGAAACAACAACAGACGTTGAGGTTCATTACACTGCTAAGCAGAATCATCCCTGCAAATCATATGACATGGTAAAGAAGCTAGTATTTTTATGAATGTCTGAAATTTCCTGATTAACTGAGAACTGAGCCAGAACTGAACCAACCTGAGCCCTACTGCTGAACTAGTACCAGTTTAACGCCGTTCGGCTTTGTGTCTGGAATGGCCCAGTTCATTTTTGCATGCTATTTACAGTCAACAATTATCTCGGTTACGATGCGTGGACCGGTCTCGGCACGGTTTCAAAAAGGTAATGTAAATGGGGCAATGATAACACCCAAAAACATTCATACTCCAGATAGTTTAGGATTTTAAATAATTATTAGTTTAGTAGGATTTTTTTTGTCTGGTTGGAAGTAATATTAATGCTCTGCTGTAGGCCGTGCATAGTCTCAGCAATGAAGACTGTGTCTCACCATGAAGGCAATGCGGTAAAGGTAAATGCAACATTTGCTTTCCAACACACTAGTTATTTTTTTCCGAGGGAAATGTCCCTTGGTACATTTATTTTAAGTTTCAGAATTTTGTGATACTTACCAGTATATCTGTATGAGTTTTGTCTGCTTAAATATTAACTTATATAGATGATGAATGGGGCTGGAAAGGATAGAGTAAACTGAATACAAATGAGAAGCTGCTTCTTGTTCATGTATCTATGTCAGCAAAACATTGATCCTTCTTGTTAGTTTATGAATAGTTTTTTAAAAATCTGGGGATTTTAAGCAAAAACAGTAGTACAGAAAAAACAGAAAGCAGTTTTATATGAATCTGTTTATTGACAGCATGGAAGAGTACAGCTACAAAGGCAATGTGCACTAAAGGTTTTTCCCATAGCAGGAGTAAAATAATCTAGGTTAAATTTGCAGAAGAGCATATAAGAAAATATTGGCTTTTGGAGATGTGAGTTTTCATTGGCTTACCTCAAATTCCACCGTTATGGATTAAAATTAAATGTGTCCTGAGGAAACCCTATGAGGCTAGCCAACCGGGTTGAGAAAAAAAAATTAAAAAAGCATTGTTGTATGATGCAGCCTGCCTTTACTCTGAATTGAATTGAATTTATCTATTGTACATATTGTTGAGATTATACAACTTAAAATATGGTATAGTTTAAGTACATTTTATCCAACCTCCTAATAGATTTTGATTTAAAATAATTGGAAAGATTTGACTCTTACAGGCACCTAGATTTTTTTCTTTTGAATTGTTATCAGGGTATGAATAATAAAGATAAAAGATATTTCTAGAAAAAAACAAAACAAAACACATTTGTCTCTTTTTTGCGTTCCTGTCTCATTACCTATTTATCTATAAAAGAGAATAACTTTAATTTAAACATACTCATGGTAGGTATATTTTTTAGGCTTGTTACGGTATATAAAACAAAGTTAAAAGTGATATCTTTCTTGTAATTACATAAAAGCGATATCATCCTTGTTATTTCATATTTTCTTCTGACAAGTGAGCAGTGCACAGCCTTATGCAATGGTGTGCCCAGTATCTGTGTCTGTCCGTGCCTTGCAGCTCTCAATTTGATTTCTTTAGTCAATCCTAGCCTATGAAGGACATTTTATAAAGCTTCTGTGTAAACAAACACAGTATTTTTTCTTTACTACTATCTAGCTGCAGTTATAACAAAGTGCAGCTTCATTACATATCCAAAAGTGAAAAAGTGATTCAACAACAGAAATGTGTGTACACATTTTTTTGAGACTTGCATTTGTTCAGATTCCTTGTCAATAGCTCTGCATCAGATCGCCCTTTTAGTCAGTTTATATTGTTATTTAAAACCCAGGTATAACCATTTCATTCCTTCATGTCTTCATTTCAAATCTGTGAGCAAACAATTTTACTTAAACCATTGAGTATCAGCATATACGTAATTATTTGCATTATTGTCCCCCCTTTGATCCAGTTTTCCCCTCCTTTTATTATAACAAAAATAAAAACCTTTATATTTTATATTCATTTCTTACATTGATTTAGTTGTGTATTAAACTTATACCTCACAATCTGAGTTGAGACTTTGATTGTTTTTTTTCAAAGCAGCCCTGAGAAGAACACAGTGGTACACAACATCCCAAGATACTTAAGCTCTTTCATTTGAGGCAAAGATAGACCCTTGACATGGAGTAAATAGTCTGATTGAGAACCAGAAAATAAAGACTAAACATGACAATGTACTTTTCTGGATTTGGTCATGCTTTCACTAATGTTTAGGCCTACATTCCATCAATCACTTATGCGTTAACATGAAGTAAGTGGAGGGCTTTTGTTAGAGCTCCAATAAAGGGCCACCCTGCCTGGTTATTTCTCAAATGGCATAGAAACTACTGCCCTCAGTCTCCCTGTTCAACAGTCAGACAGCGCATTAGATGATGTGAGTTTCTCTCTACTCAGGAAAGATATTCTCAGCAGACATTCTTAATTACAGCGGCATGGACAGGCAGGGAAAAGATAATGGGAGCTAAGTTCCATTATGTCTCTGAGTAAACCATGACAACCAGAACATAATAGCCAGACCCCCCATTAATAAAAAAAAAATTCAATTCAATTTAATTCAGTTTACTTATACAGCTCCAATTCACAACACATGTCATCTCAAGGTACTTTACAGAGACAATTCAATCAGATCATAAAGTCAGATTGGTTCAAAGTTTTCTATCTAAGGAAAATCAGCTGATGCATGAAGTCATTAGGTGTGTTCGAGATGAACAGCGCCTTGCATAAAATGTGGGCGAGTTTGCAGCTGCGCTGATGGGCAGGCTTAAAAGTCTGGTATGATGCTAGTTGGAGTTGTCTGCAACTGACTGATGTGATAAAACACATTTAAAATAAACTCTCCTTTTGAGTTGTATGTACTGAAGTGCCTCTGTTATTTTTATTAATATTAGCCAGGAAAATTTCTCTTATTTATTGTTATAAGCCTACACACCATCAGTTATTAGCCAATTAATAAGGCTGCATGTTCAAATGCAATATGAGTAAATAATCAGCCAGCCATTTTGCTCATATTTCTTTGTGGATTTTTTTTGCATGTTATTTATATAAAATACAAAAGTGTTATACCCATCATCACAAAGGGCTTCCATCTAAAAAGGCGTGTTAAGCCTATTATCAAGAAAATACTTGGAATAAACAGAATAATTGTAGATCTTGTCTGTTAAACTGGGCTCTGCTGATCTGCCTCGCCTTCACCTCCTGTTTTGACTTCTGTAGTGCTGCTCAGGCTATCTCTGTCTGAACCTTTTTTTTTTCCTGATATCTCTAAGTTATTAATTGTCCAAAAGCACTTTAAAACACAGCTTCACTGCACTTTTCTACGGAGTGCTTGTCACGTTCACACGATTTTTATTTCTGGTACTAAGCATTGTCTGCCATAGCTTTCCTCTCTACCTACTCTTTTATTACTCTTTCGTATAGCCTTTTTGACCGATATCAAAGAGCAACTCAAAATTTGAGTCTGTAATGCAGATAGATTGAATTGTAGGCCCTGAAAACCGAAACTGCATTAATAACAACTTTACCCCCAAGATTTAAATAAAGCTTTGTTAAAAGGCAAGTCCTTCCTAAATTACTAGCCAAGTGAATAGAATGTTCATTCATTCTGTCATATTCAATGTGTCTAATTGTTTCATAGGTTAAAAACATTAAAGATGGCCACTTTTCAACCTTACCCACCAACTTTGCCAATTGTTAAAATAGGCAGCTAATTCGAGTCGCTTCAGTGTAGCATTCATATAAAGCAGTCATAAGAAAACTATACATATTTAATCAGTTAAAATGCAAAACTTCCAAATCCATTTAACAATCGAATATTAAAGGATCCATTGAGCTTTCTCAACGTGTTTACCTCTTGCCTTTTTGAAAGATAGCAAAGAGCAACTCAAAATACGAGTCTGTAATGCAGATATATTGAATTGTAGGCCCTGCAATGGCATAGAGATTTTATCGAAAATTTGAACACGTCAAAAAATACATTACACAGGGCTCTGTGGCACAATGGATAGCGCATTGGACTTCTAGAAATTGAAAGCAATTCAAAGGTTGTGGGTTCGAGTCCCACCAGAGTCGTTTTATTATGTACTTGCAGAAATGCACTACATTGGAAAGAAGACAACAATAGATCTGCCAGTCGCTGAAACTGTCTTGCATTTATAACCACTTTATCCCCAGGGATTAAATAAACCTTTCTTAAAAGCTAAGTTCTTCCTAAAGTAATAGCCAAGTGAAAAGAATGTTCTTTCATTCTGTCATGTTCTATGTGTCTAATTGTTTCATAGGTCAGAAACATTAAACATGGCAATTTTTCAACCTTCCCCACCAACTTTGCCTACTGTTACAATAGGCAGCTAATTCTAGTCACTTCAATGTAGCATTCATTTAAGCAGGCTTAAGAAAACTATACATATTTAATCAGTTAAAATGCAAAACTTCCAAATCCATTTAACAATCGAATATTAAAGGATCCATTGAGCTTTCTCAACGTGTTTACCTCCTAGCCTTTGTGAAAGATAGCAAAGAGCAACTCAAAATTGGAGTCGGTAGTGCAGATAGATTGACTTGTAGGCCCTGAAAACCGAAACTGCATTAATAACCACTATGCCCCCAAGGATTAAATAAAGCTTCATTAAAAGCCAAGTTCTTCCTAAAGTACTAGCCAAGTGAATAGAATGTTCATTCATTCTGTCATATTCAATGTGTCTAATTGTTTCATAGGTCAAAAACATTAAAGATGGCCACTTTTCAACATACCCCACCAACTTTGCCAATTGTTAAAATAGGCAGCTAATTCCAGTCGCTTCAGTGTAGCATTCATATAAAGCAGTCATAAGAAAAC
>NW_015150668.1:222233-222838 GCF_000732505.1 Cyprinodon variegatus
ATACATATTTAATCAGTTAAAATGCAAAACTTCCAAATCCCTTTAACAATCGAGTATTGAAGGATCCATTGAGCTTTCTCAACGTGCTTTCCTCCTAGCCTTTTTGACCGATAGCAAAGAGAACCTCAAAATACGAGTCTGTAATGCAGACATATTGAATTGTAGGCCCTGCAATGGCATAGAGATTTTATCGAAAATTTGAACACGTCAAAAAATACGTTACACAGGGCTCTGTGGCACAATGGATAGCGCATTGGACTTCTAGAACTTGAAAGCAATTCAAAGGTTGTGGGTTCGAGTCCCACCAGAGTCGCTTTATTATGTACTTGCAGAAATGCACTACATTGGAAAGAAGACAACAATAGATCAGCAAGTTGCTGAAACAGTCTTGCATATATAACCACTTTACCCCCAGGGATTAAATAAAGCTTTCTTAAAAGGTAATTTCTTCCTAAAGTAATAGCCAAGTGAAACGAATGTTCTTTCATTCTGTCATGTTCTATGTGTCTATTTGTTTCATAGGTCAGAAACATAAAACATGGCCATTTTTCAACCTTCCCCACCAACTTTGCCCAATGTTACAATAGGCAGCCAGTTCTAGTCAC
>NW_015150668.1:223431-236802 GCF_000732505.1 Cyprinodon variegatus
TTGTTTCATAGGTCAGAAACATTAAACATGGCCATTTTTCAACCTTCCCCATCAACTTTGCCTACTGTTACAATAGGCAGCTAATTCTAGTCACTTCAATGTAGCATTCATATAAGCAGGCTTAAGAAAACTATACATATTTAATCAGTTAAAATGCAAAACTTCCAAATCAGTTTATCAATCGAATACTGAAGGGTCCATTCACCTTTCTCAACGTGTTTACCTCCTAGCCTTTGTGAAAGATAGCAAAGAGCAACTCAAAATTGGAGTCGGTAGTGCAGATAGATTGAATTGTAGGCCCTAAAAAAAACAAAACTGCATTAATAACCACTATGCCCCCAAGGATTAAATAAAGCTTCATTAAAAGGCAAGTTCTTCCTAAAGTACTAGCCAAGTGAATAGAATGTTCATTCATTCTGTCATATTCAATGTGTCTAATTGTTTCATAGGTCAAAAACATTAAAGATGGCCACTTTTCAGCATACCCCACCCACTTTGGCAATTGTTAAAATAGGCAGCTAATTCCAGTCGCTTCAGTGTAGCATTCATATAAAGCAGTCCTATGAAAACAACACATATTTAATCAGTTAAAATGCAAAACTTCCAAATCAATTTAACAATTGAGTATTGAACGATCCATAGCGCATTGGACTTCTTGAAATTGAAAGCTATTCAAAGGTTGTGGGTTCGAGTCCCACCAGAGTTCCTTTGTTATGTATTTGCAGAAATGCACTACATTGGAAAGAAGACAACAATAGATCAGCCAGTCGCTGAAACTGTCTTCAATTTATAACTATTTTACCCCCAATTATTAAATAAAGCTTTATTAAAAGGCAAGTTCTTCCTAAAGTAATAGCCAAGTGAATAAAATGTTCTCTCATTCTGTCATATTCAATGTGTCTAATCGTTTCCTAGGTCAGAAATATTAAAGATGGCCATTTTTCAACCTTCCCCACCAACTTTTCCTACTGTTACAATAGGCAGCTAATTTCAGTCACTTCAATGTAGCATTTATATAAGCAGTCTTAAGAAAGCTATACATATTTAATCAGTTAAAATGCAAAACTTCCAAATCAGTTTATCAATTGAATTTTGAAGGGTACATTCACCTTTCTCAAAGTGTTTACCATAACCTTACTCTCCTTTCTCCTGCTCTGCTCCTGTTCAGTTATGCCTTTGTGTCCTTTTTATTTGTGCAAAAATGGCCTTTTCCCGAAAAAATTTTGCTTTTATTTTTTTTACTGATTAACTCTAAATTTATTAAATCACAGCAAACGTATTAGATTTAGGTTATAATGACCCATTGGTTATTCCGTGCTGACCTGACTTTTCCTTTAAGAAACCGTCTTTTGACCCAGATTACTTGGTCATGTATAGACCATATTCAATTTTCCTTTCTTATCTAAAATTCTTGAGGAAGTCGTTGCCAGACAAGTGTGTGACCACTTACACCATAATGAAATTTTGAAGAGTTTCAATCTGGTTTTGGAGCTCATCATAGCAAAAAAAAAAAAGCTGTCTCAGTGCTGCATTTAGTACAATTGATCATAATAGTATTTTAGAAAAACTTGAATATTTTGTCTAAATGAAGGGAAAAGTATTAGGCTTGTTTAAATGCAATCTATCTGACCGGTTTTAGTTTGTTCACGTTAATGTTAACGATAAATCTTCTTTATAAAGAATTCTTCTTCATGAAATATTCTTCAGAGATTCTAGAGGATTTTGTAAAACCGAGCCATGCTTCATTGTGACTGGAGATAAAGTTGTCAATCATGCGCTCTACATCCAAAATCTTTGTCCTCTGTTTATTGATTGACTACAGGGCCAAGTTGCTGTTTTGCTGTATGAGACAGAGGGCGGGCTAGTTTAAGCAATTACAGTAGAATTACAGATAAAATATGTCCTAAATTAACTTGGAATCCTGAAATCAAAAGGTTTGTTTTCCTAATGAAAATCTTAGCTTTACCACTTCACCCACATGCTTTATATTTTACAATATATATATATATTTTTTATAGAAGCTGGATAAATTATTAAATAAATGTTGTTTTATACCAATACATCTAGTAGCTACACTATACATCTCCCACAAAATATACAAAATAATATATTTCTGACCTTCGTTGAAGTCGCCGGACGAAAAAGCTTATAAAGCTCTCTCAACCGATCCAACGTGTCCTATACATTACATTTTCCCACCTCTCTTCAATTCTTTCATTTTCCTCTATGTTTCATAACATCTTTTTGTTTGATCACTACTTTCTTTCTTTCTCATTTTCATTATTTCATATATCTTCGTAGGTAGATGCTCCTCTGCATTTTGAGCTCTAAATAAAGACAACTTCACATTGGGATCCACCTTGGCAGGATTTGACACTAATGCTGAACATGTGTATTATACAGGCATTTCAATAAAAGGTCTCTACTTATCTTTTAAAAATGTCTACGAAGCCTGAAACCAATGTGTGTAGCATAATAGTCACAGCACCATTTTGTTGTTGTAGAACCATTTGTACACTGTCAAAATCAAATGGAGGTATTGTTTCTCAGAGAGCGTACACAAAGGAAGATTAACAATATTTATTCCAGTCATGTTTAAAATATCATTGATAAAAGCACAAATGGCAGAGGAAGATGCCACCTTATATTAGGCCCTTATGTTCTGGCCATTTCAAGGGGAAGACCAGTGAAAAAGACAGACAGTTTTAGCCCTCTTTCCCTTTTTATCTAAAAGTGTTGGACTTCTCACACAGCCTACAGCATTTCCATATAAAATGATGCTGTAGCTGCTCTGACCACCATATGTCAGGATAAGAATGTCTATTTTGGCTGACCCACACAGAAAAGTGAACAGATATAGAAATGAGCAGATGTAACAGTTATGAACAATCAAATAAAATAAAAAGGAATCAATCTTCCAGTTATTAATAAAACCTTTATTTGTTTTACATAGAACGTTTGGATATTTTTCATAAAGCTGAAATGAAAAATATTGTTCCTTTTTTTATTTTGGACCTGCATTTTTGTTTTTACTTGCTAGTTCAGGTTAAGCTTAGATCCTGAAGGAGATAACCTTAAGACAGTTTTAATTTAAAAAATTAATTATACATATAAACTGGAACCATGTAAACGCTTCTGATCCTTTTTGTAGTATTGTTACTAAGTGTTTTTTTTTTTTTTTTATAGCACATTTTCCTCCGTAATAAAGCATACATTGGTTGTCCTTGATGGTAGCAGCAAGCAGATCCAAAAACTCAATACCAAACAAGCAAAGAAAATAGAGAATAAAGCATATTAGTATAAAAGCATAGTATCAGGATTGAGAAACTAGAACATATACATTTATTGTTTTCTTTTTCACTGACTTTCAAATAACAAACATGCAGCTCCGGCCTCAAGGAAACACATTTTTTATCAAAAAAAATGCGAAAATGCGAAATACAATATCACAGCAAGCAATGATAAAAGTGCATTGGTAAAACAGATCTATATAAATGAAGATTAATTAGATAAAGAAATACTGAAGGAAATAAACGAGTTCTTGATGGAGATGCATTTTGCTTTCTCCTCCTCGCCTACTTAAAATGCAATGTCAAACCGCACTGCTATGGCCTATAATTACAACATCAGTCATTATTGATCATTGTCACATTAATAAACAGCTCTCAACATTTGGAAGAATTTGTAGAGAATAAAACACAAAGCAACAAAGCCAGCCTCTTTGCATTTATCTTGAGGACATAAAAAGAATGGAGCCAGCCAAGTTTTCAGAATAATTTGAGAATCAACATTTGAATTGTGGTTTTAAAAGAAATGAGAGACCAAATCATTGGTTCAGTCTCAATAAAGAGCTTTAAGGATACATTCCTTTTGTTTGCATTATTCTGTGGACATATTTGCATGAAATGGTTGAAGGGAAATGTCAGTGTGATTCTATTATGTATCAAGGCAAAACACAGAATGTTACGAATCGGAGTTTGTGGAGAAAAAAAGCTGCTTGGATGTGTGCTTTTGTATGAATCCATACAACTGCATAGAGGTTATGTTTTTTAAGCCGCTGAAATTATTTTACAGTGTTTATTTGTCAAAATAGCAAAGGCGTGTAGGGAAATCTACAATATAGTTTAAGGTAGCTTAAACATATTTCCTGGATATTTGCCTATGACTTGCATTCATGAAGTGCAAAGGTAAAAAGAAAAACTCTATAAAACTGTATTTGTATAGCACAATTAAGTACAATGAAAATGCAAAGTGCTTTACATGAATTAAACAATGAAATAAAAAAATTATTAAAGCAGAATATTAAAAGTACATTAACATAAAAGCCTGATAAAAGCAGGCAGTAAAACAAACAAAAACAGTTGCAACACAACCTTAAACTAGTAATATCTCAGTTAACAGTTTAACTTAAAAAGTCAAAGGTCTCTTCTCTGAGCTATAGGGAGCCAGTGGAAGGACTTCAGAACCAGGCTGATGTGCTCTATTTTCCTAGTTCTAGTGAGAACACAGGCAGCAGCATTTGGATTAGTTTTAGCTGTCTGATGGACTTTTTAGGCACACCTATAAAGACACTGTTAGATTGATCAATTCTACTGAATATAAATGCATGAATGAGTTTTTCTAGATTCTACTTCGATATTAGTCCTTTTATACTGAAAATGTTCTCCTGGTGATTATAGGCTGACTTAATAAGAATGCTCAGGGAAAACACGCAAACTACATGAAGAAAGAGCCCAGGATGTAAACCTGGAACCTTCTTGCTGCAAGGCAGCATCACTACCCGCTGCTCCATGGAGCAGCCCACCAAAATGAACAATTTATTTAAGATATATGAGTCTGTGTGTAAGGAAGTTATCTGAGGTTAAATTTTTAATCAAATAAAATACATAAATTAGAAATAACTAGATTTGCATTTGTTGAGTTGGATCGGTAATTAATCATAATAACTTTTAAACACACATAAATTTATTTGATTTACGTTTAGTGTTTGCCTTTCAACAGCATGATTTGTGATAAATGCTTTTTCAGAATGTAAGAACTTATTGAAATTTAAGATGTAGTATAAGATTAATATGTGTTTCTTGTACCTATTTCATTAAAAATTCTAACAAAATGTGTTCTTTGTGTTTTTGTGCTTTTCCACAATGACTTACAATATTTCTTTAATGCTTTGACAAGAAAAAATTCCTCTATAAATCATCTGTTTAGTCATATAGCATTGATCTTACAGGAAGTCTCTCTGATGATCTTTAGTAGTTATCGATCAATGCCGACAGAGGCCTTTGACCTCAAGTGCTTCATCAAAACTCTATGTGTACCGCCTCCTTGAAATCGAAGCCTGCGTTGGTGTATTGATCTACTGCAAGGTTTTGCTCTAAAGCCATACCTAATCACATCACCCTCGCACATTTACAAGTTTTCATCTGTAACAGAACTTTTAAATTACCATCCATGATCCCTGGCTGTCAAGGTTGTCACAGTAACACCTCTTCAGCAGCAACAGATGAACTATGTGCCGTGATATTAAAATGAAAGCTTTTTTTTTTCACAGTGCACCTTTTAGTTATTTTTCTGCTATTGTTAGCAGCAGTGAAAATACTCTCCTTGTAATTAAGCTTTGCAGCAAAAGACATTTTCCGCCTGTTTCTTGCCAATTATCTCACATTTGGGGCAAAATGTGCATTGGTATGTATGTGTGCATGACTTCTGTTCGCTTCTGTGCTTCACTGCTGAGTTCCATATCAGTCATTGTGAACAAAAAACATTGATTGAATGCAAATTGCATTTCAGTCATTACTTGACTGTACTGAGACCTTTTGGCTCTGTTAACTAATCAGCAAATTGCTCATTTAAATTTTAAATGACAGCATCTCTCAGTGTGCTTTTACAGTGAGGGAGCAGACCTGAGGCTCAGAGAGGTTTTAATTTTTCGTTGTAACTAAAACACAAACACAGAATGAAAGAGTCTCCATGTATAAATAAACACATTATAAAATTTGATATGCACAGTGGAGATTAGGCTATTTTTTCCCTTGATTTGATAGTGTTTGTGTCTTATTAGGACTGCATGTCGGGGCCATGAAGATATTTTTGCAGTCCTTTTTTTTATCATTGTGATTTCCCCCTCTTTGTTTTAACACTTCCTAATGCTCTTCACATTTTCAAACTCTTCTTAAACAATATGGGCCTGACCTCAAGGATTCCAAATAGCATGAGCTAAATTGCTTGTTCCCAAGAAAATGCACCTGTGCCATTAGTTAGCTTGTTGCGGGTGATCTGCAAAGATCGCGTGTGCAATTGACAACAACTTCAAAAAGGGTATTTGAATGATATCTGTGCTCCCGCCCTAAGGCCCCCTATATTTTTTTTTTCACCACAAATGCTGGTTTGCTGAAATTATAAGAATTACACTGAAGGTAGACCGATACACTGACTTATAATTAGCGTAAAGGCAGCTAAAATGTTGCTTTTAAAAATATTTACCTCCTTATTCTCATCTTACCTTGAATATTTTCAGGCATTTAACACAAGCTCTACTCTTCTACCACAGTCAGCTTTGAAAGCAGGGGTGAAGTATCCATTTTCAGAAGGTTTCCAAAAGGGCTGGTGATTTAAGCCGAACTGACCAAAGGTCAGAGTTTTGCAGCAACCGGTGCGAAGGCGCCTTAACATGTTTGCAAGTGCATTACAGCAACATCTCTGGGTCAGTTTTATACTTCCCATATTAACAGTGAACATTGCCTCTAATATGAAGAAGCAATGATCGAAAACAGAGTCAGCTTAAAAAACAGAGACATATAGGCGAGATATAGGTGCAGTATATAAAAAAAAAAACAAAAGAAAAACATATTACTACCCCCATGCAAGGCTCAAAAATATGCTGAGAACCCTGATTACTGGGAGGCAAAGAAGGACGCAACAGGTAAGCACACATGATACCCTCATTCAAAGGGTGTCATAAAACGGGACAGATGGACCCAGTATTCAATGAGAGACAGTCAGTAGGAAAGTTCAAAAGGTTTATTAAAACAACACAGAACTGAAATAGAACAGAAATGGGCTGCTGTGGATCTGTGGACCTGCAGCGACTGTGGAAAAAGGGGGGCAGGACACCACCCAATAGCTGACACTGTCATGATTGGTTTAAGAGACTTAACCCACATGCAGAACACCACTGGAAGCAGAGTAAAAGTTTAACAGAGTTTATTGAAGGGTTTCACAGAGAAAACATGAACTGGTTCTGGCACAGGTCCGGGACAGGAATCACTGATGTCTGCAGAGACGGATAGTTTGATTAGCCAGGCAGTCAGATGGTTTGTCGAGCAAGTTAATTCTGAATATACCTTGAAGAGGTTCTGACAGATCCTTTGTGAGGGAGGGAACCGGTTGGGTCCAGAGATTGTAGATTCAGCAGAGAGCTCAGCAGCAGCAGTGTCTAGCTTCTGGCTTGTGAGTTTCAGACCTTGACGTGAGTTTCCAGCTCTCCCTTGAGAGCAGTTGGAGAAGTCCAGACTGAAATCTTCAGGTTTGACTTCCTTGGGCAGGCAGGCAGGTTTACAGGCAAAGCTCATCCAGAGCTTCCGACTTCAGTCGGGTTTTCTGTGAGCAGAAGACAGAGGCAGGTTAGAATCAAGTTTCTCTCTAGAGGCAACTAAGATTCTTAAAATTAACAGAGGCTCAGGTTCGCTAACCAAACTTGGTCAACACTGCGGCGTTGAAGGAAGGTCTGACTGCTGCTTATGAAGGAGGTCTCCTGATGGGCTGATGATCCTCAGGTGTGCTGAGGGCTCCAGCCCAGGAGACCCACAGCGCTCTCTGCTGGAGAAAGGTGGTAGATCTCCAGATCCCAACAGACACTCTCTGGAGGGAAATTCACAGGTAAGTGACCACGATCATCTGACAGGAGATGATTATCAGAGTGAGACACCTACCTGGTTTGACAGTTCAGTCCATCCTCTGGGTGGATGGGCTGGCGTTGCCCAGAGTGTCCCAGATGCTGCAGCCTCGGATAACATACAGGAGGCTGATCCAGGTCAGGGGAAAATGAGCAGACTGGAACAGTCCAGGAATCCAGGAGTCCATCGCCACCAGACGGCTTAATGTTGAAAAAACTCTAAATAATGTCACAGACTGCATCAAACTGACCATATCAATGCGTTTTTTTTTTACCCATATTTTTTCTCCCACAATGTTTGCATTTGATCACTGCTGCACTTTAAGAAATGGAAATGTTATGAGAGCTGTACAAAACGAAATTTGTTTTTGTATACACTCTCTGTATACAAATTTAAAATAAAGTTTGCCTAAGTCTAATCACAACAATTGTAAAAGATAGGCACGCCTTTAATAAACCAGAGGACATTTATTTTACAATATTCCCTTTTCCTTCCCTAAGTGACTTCATGTACTACCAGGTATAATTATACAACATTAAAATGGCTTTATCGGTAATACAGGTTTTTCTCAGTGTAGGGAGAATCTTAAATATAATACACAGTAATAACGGAGCAGCAGATAAAGCACTTCCATTACTAGACAATAAGAAGGTATTCCATAGAGTAAAGTAGATTATATTGTTAAGGTGCGGGAGGAATTTGGATAAGGCCAAATTTTATACAACATATAGAAACTTTGTACAATAACCCCATTGCAGCAATAAAAACTAATAAAATGATCTCTAAACCAATATAAATAAAAATAGACTCAGGACAAGGCTGACCTCTCTCCTCCTGGTTGCTTATTTAAGCCACGGAGCCCCTAGAAGTTGGAATAAGCTTTCACCCTCACCGTCCTGGCATGATAGTTGGACCTTTTGAACAAAGAATATTGCTACTTTCTGATATTTTGTTTGATTCAAAACTAAGAAAAAAAAGTCTTTACAGTAAATAATTTCACCTAAGTGCATCATTCAGTGAGATTTCAGGATATAAAATCAGTGAAGCAAAATCCTCCACAGTACAGTTGATAGATTTTTTCCAATCCCAGAGACATAACAGTGTACCATAGTAACTCAATTCCAGTACTTGGGAATTTAAATTCAGACCTCAAAAAAGTTACAAAAAATTACAATCTCTTACTAAGGTTATGAATGATACTATTGCTAGAAGGATTCACTTAATAATGTCCATGACTGGGACGATGAATATATTTATATAATATATTACCTAAATTCATCTATGTGTTCCAGAGGGTTCCCCTCTCCCCTCCTACTGAGATGTTTCTACAAATCAGGAAGATATAATTCGATATAAATGGAAAAGATAGAGGGTCCAGGCTGATGTACTTGCTATACTGTACAGCCATGGAGATGTAAGAGGCCCTAACTTGTAGCTACAATATAGGGCTACACAGCTGAGATCTATGACATTTAACTACTCTCTACACCCCCACTTTTTGTCAGTATGGAAGCAGAAAGGTTACAGTTTGCTTTTCCTTCATAATTGTATAAAATTTCGACAAAAAATCGAATTCTCCAAAATATGACGAATGTAAGGAGAGATGTTAAAAAAGTGCTCCAAGATGCACAATCAATATTAATATAGTCCAATCAGAAACAACTATGCTTTTATACCTGGCAAAGATGGTGTGGCCAATAATTGATGGTATAATAAGTGTATTAAAACAATTCAAGGTCTTTGTTGACCTAATTCAGATGCTCTGATCAGTATTTTTAGATACTGTACCTCCAGGTCAGAAGCCTTATATCAGCAAGACAAAATACATTTTCAACGCTAGAGAAATGCTCATAACGGTTTGAAAAAGCAAAGGTATAATCTCAGATTTTTATAATCTATTACTTTCTAAGGGTTAAAATGACAGACTTAGAGCCTTTAAGGATGACCTGTCATGAGATCTGACAGAGGATGCTTAGATTCTGTTGTGTTTGGTGGTTTCTTTTTGTGTAAGACTGAGTCCTGTTTAAGAGGTGATCTCTGCTGGAGAGTGCCACCAGCTCTGTGCTGCCGCACATCTGAAACCAATCTTCTCACCATGCACTTAGAAGATGTTGCAGGATAATTTCTACACCAGGTGACGAAGAATAATGGTACCCCAGCCAGTTCTTGAGTTAAACTGTTCTTCCTGTGTTTTTTTGTTTTGTTTACAGCTGTAATCTCCATATCACTTAAGACTACCTGAAGCTTTCAAGTATTTTCTCTGACCTACATGTAGGGAAATGTACATGTGGACAGCTTTTTCCCTGCCTTGCTATTCTACTGTGTATTTATTACTTCAAGAAAACATAGTTCTTGGAACTCACTCTCTGACCCTTGACCCCCTTGTAAACAAAATCTCCTCGTCCATCAGCATTGACTGGAATATTTATATGCCAAAACAGAATGCAACTCTAGATGCGTACAAAAATATTTTGATTAACTTTTAACTGAATTATGGGGGTCCATGTTATGATCAAATAGGCTAGCACTAGACTAGTCTAGTGACTAGACTAGTCACATTTTTCTTATAAATGGAACTAAGGCATTCTACATAGTCACAATTACACTATTCCTAGTCAGAATTATAAAACAGCTATCACTAATTGCATTTTTGCCAGTAAAATGTACCATCTATTCAATCCATCCATCTTCCTTCACACTTATCACAAGCAGGGTCCTGGTGCATATCTCCGGCTGTCTACTGGCCAGAATCGAACCCCAAACCTTCTTTCTGCCATGCAGCAGTGCTACCCACTGTACCACTGAGCAGCCCCTAGTAGTAAAAATGACCTTTTTATGCAATCCGGATGAGGCCTGCCATGCGTATTGTGTAGTAACAGTGATGTCAGCTTAGGAACAATATTGTCCCTATTAAAGATGAAGTCAAACCTAGACCCTTGAGTTTTAGCTTAAATTTTGCATATTTTTTGTCTTAGGCTTTGCACTCTCAGCACCCAAATTCAATTCAGTTCAATTCAAGTTATTTATGTAGCGCCAATTCACAACACGAGTCATCTCAAGGCACTTTACAGTTCAACCAGATCATACAGTCAAATGAACCTAGGCTTACACCATGAGTCATCATCTCTTCATTGGCCAAGTGGAGTCTGGCTACTGCACCTGCATACGTTGCTGCTGTCCTCATAAAGTAGGAGGTGCAGTTTACAAACCATGCTTTGCAAAACCTGTTTCTTTTCTGTGAAGTTCACCACCTGTTGCTCCACTGAGTCCAAATCCTGGTCTGTGGGCAAAGAACCCTGGATCCAAAACCCCACTGCAGTAGCAAATGAAGAGGGTCTTGTTGAAAGTCCTGTAATAGTAACGTTGTTCGTTTGCGTACTTTATATTGCTCTAAATCAGATAATCTGGCTTCCAGTTGTACAATCTTTCTCCTTATTTTGCTTTTTCAGATCTTTAATGTCTCCCATTAAGACCATCAGAGAATCTTGCTTACTTGCCATAGTTTCCATTTGGTGTGCCATGAAATCTACTGATTTCCGCAGCTCCTCATTTGCTCATTTTAGCTGTTCCATGTCTCTTTTGGTGGCCATGGTTGGAAATAAAGCATGGTGGCAGTGCCAGCAACCAGGGCAGATTACACCTGGTGGTGGAGGCACCTGCATAGCATGTTGGTGGAGGCTTCTGCCTGGCCTTGTGTTGAAAGCTGCTGCCTGGAATGGTGATGGAGGCTCCTGTCTGGCCCTGTGTTGAAAGCCGTTTACTGGCCCGGTCGTGGAGGCTTCTGCCTGGCCTGGGGTTTTAAGCTACTTCCTGGCCTGATGATGGAGGCTCTTGCCTGGCTTGGTGTTGAAAGCTGCTTCCTAGTCTGGTAGTGGAGGCTCCTGCCTAGCCTGGGGTTTTTAGCTGCCTCCTGGCCTGGCAACATATTCTCATTATCAGTTCGTATGAAATCGTACAAAAAGGCAATGCACAATATTTCGTGGGTTTTTGACGTTTTTCCTCGAAAAAACATATCAGTGCGCATGCGCAGCCAGCCAGACGAAAAAAGCAGATCAGCGGACGGATGTAAAACTGGGACGGACGAGCTTTCGACAGTGCAATAATTACTTCATGATGTCTCTCACTAGGTTGCTTGCTGTTTTGTATGTTAGGGTTAGGGTTAATTGTATGTTAAATTGTATGTTATTGAATGGTGCGTAAGATGCGCATGCGCACTGATATCTTGTCTTGAGGCAAGACGTAAAAATACGACGAAATACCACGAAAAAAAACCTATGAAATACTGTGCATAACTTTTCGTAGGATTTCATATGAACTGATAATGAGAATACACTGGGCCTGGTGGTGGCGGCTCCTGCCTGGCCAAACACTGCACTGCACGGCTCACTTTCTGTTACTCTTAAAGAGTTTATTCTTAAATTCTGGTTTTTGCCTTTTGTTACTTTTTCTCATCTCTCTCTATTCCCCCATATAACCAGTGCTTTGTGCAATTTTCTTAGGGGAAATGTCCATTATGTTACTTCATGTCTCTATGTCTGTTTTCATCATCAAGTTATTTTATATCAAATCTATTTCCCTCATCTACCAGAGCCTTTTTTACATTTTGATTCAACAAATTTCAGGAAACCCTGACATACAGGTTTTGCAAAGCTCTATAGACGCAACAGTGAGATTCCATTACTTATGTTTTGCACAGTAATGTATTTTTTGAGATGCTGAATTGTTTTTTTAGCCTGTTTTTTATCCCTCTCTGTGCCCTCTCTGTGTTTCACTCATCCAACTTTTGCTTTCTCCACCCATTTCCCACTGTTCTCATTCTGTTCACCAGGTGCTCGGGCTTTATAAGCAGCTCACTGGCAAAATTAATGTGCATTCACACCGAACGCCATATCTGCTTTAATTTCCGCAAGCACTACTGGGAGTTCCTCGCTGTGCCTTTCAGATGCACAGTGGCTTCATCGCTTTCAGCTCAGACCTTCATCACATAGGTGGAGGCTTTGAGTTTCTATTTCAACTCTATAGGTTCACCCAATTTTTCATTGATGGAATTAGTTTGGAGCGTACCCCCTCTGACTCCAAGAACAGCTTCTGAATGATGGTTATGTTTCCCCTATCTACAGTAGTTGGGCAGAGAGCAACGGTGCTGGGGAGAAGCAGCGGCTGGTCGGCGTCTGCACTGCAGGTAAAAGAGGAAGAGGAACAGTCCTTTTAGGGCTCCTACTTGGCCTAATGATGGTGATCAGAAGAGCCGTTTGTGGCTGTGTGACTTGCAGTGGTGTCAAAAGTACACAAATGTTACTTAAGTAGAAGTATAGATACTGCAGTTTAAAAACACTCTGGTAAAAGTTGAAGTATCAACTTGTCCTCTTTACTCAAGTAAAGTGAAAAAGTATGTGCTCCATAAACTACTTAATGTATAAAAGTATAAAGTTACCTTTTAAAAAAACAGCCAGACACCACTATATGAATTGAAAGC
>NW_015150668.1:240071-263203 GCF_000732505.1 Cyprinodon variegatus
CAGTTTGAAGAACACTTAATTGCTTCTGATGATTTCCTTTAGCTAACCAATGAGTGTTTGCGTTATATGACTCATCCAATTACACTAGTTTTTCCTGGATGTGGACCGCGCCAATGATCTGCATTGGATGGCGCACATGATGTGAAATAGATATTTATAAACATAAAACCAGGGGTAACCAAATAAAAATCAACGGGGTCCGAATAAAGAAAATCATCAACCAGTAAAGGTCCGGAGACATTTTTAATGATCTGTTACTTTAAACAGAATTTAACACTGAAATAAAATGAGGTATTTATGTATTCATGGTATACATTGAATTTTGAAAAAAAAAATAAAAAATTTAAAATAGAAATTGCCAAAAATTGCATCCCGTGCTATCTCAGAGGAGTTGACACTTGTATGACTGTATTCCTGTATATCCAAAGGAAAAGAGTCAGCAAATGCAAATTCTTACCTGTTAAACAATGACAGCGCATTTGTCACTATATGATCTGAAGCCTCATTTGGAGCTTTTAAACAGCCTTCTGAAAAACTTTGATAATTTGCTGCTGTAACATTATAGATTTTTTAGAATAAAAGCTAGCAGGTGTGCATAATCAAAAACAGAAATACAATTTTAGAGCAAAATAAGTAATGGAGTAAAGTATAGATACCCAAAGTACAGTAACAAAGTATTTGTACTTCATTTCTTGACACCTCTGGTGCCTTGCTTCTGTCATTGAGCACCACAGCCAACAATGTACTCACCACCAGCATTGTGTGAGCGTGTGAATGATGGGTGTATAAGAAGGGTGAATGATTGAATGCTGAATGTAGTGTAAAGCGCTTTGGTCAAGTCTCCTGACTAGAAAAACCACTTTATCAGTACAGGCTGTTTACTATTTATTTAGGTCAAAAGCACAACCAGTCCAGGGATTGGTTGCCTAACACAATCTTGCAGTAAAGTTCTGACTTTTTACTGAAGCTTTCAACGCTCTCTCTGCGTGCGGCAAGCAGGTAGTGGTGAGCGCTCTTACCACGTGGGATTGACCTCTGGCCACTTCCCTGCTCTTGCCGACACCCTTTTCATAGTTATACTATATGATTTCACCTCCATTTCTGTGGACGCTGCACTCAGTGTGAATGCACCCTAACAGTGCCAGTCGTTGTAAAAGCTTTATTGTGAGTAAATATATTCTGCCTCACGGATTTCTTGGCCCTGTCAGATATTCTTACTGCTTTTGGCCTATGTTGACCATGATTCTGCATCACAACTCCTATACCTCCCCTCTTGAATTTGACTGCCTGGGTCTGCCTAACAGTTCTGACACCGTGTATGTCCTCATACCACCAATCCTCACCTCTTCTTCTGAACCTGTTAGCCGAAACCTGCTGTTAAATGACCACCAAGTTCTGTCCAAACTCTGCCTCAGACAATTGGCCATGCTGTAGGTATATATTTTGTTGAAGGAAATTATCCACACACTCACACCCCAGGTGTCAGTGACGGTCACCAGCTCCTTTCTCTGTCTTTGAGGAACCGATGATCAGGGTTCCGTATCCCTTCTGGGGTCACTAAGATATTTAGTAATGCTTTTTTGTTTTCCTTTTTTCTAAGATTAAGTGCAGCCTCCATACTCTTTTTCTCTCTCTAGATGTCCTTGTTCCTAGCAACCATTAACTTAGGGGAAAACACAAATTGAAATGTTTCAGAAATAAATGTAAAAGAACAGCACAAGAATGAATTAAAAAATGCTCACAGACACTCATAATTCTACTTGTCTTGTTCCGCGTATCCGCGACCGGGTAAGCAGGGGAACTGGTCTCAGTAGAGACTCCCAGAATTTTCTACCCCCAGACACCTTCGTCAGCTCGTCTTGGAGTCCAGAGGGACAAACACATGAACTAATATGACAAGACTTTGATAAATGTAAATAAAGAACAAGGAAACACACAAAATATCTAAAGATCATGACAAAATGTAACTTTAAATTCCCAGCACCCAAGCAGCACATTTTAATACAGGCATGGCAGACTTTTGAAAACAGTTGTAGATCACAATAGGCAGGGGAGCACAGGGCATTACCAAACAGTTGTGTGGAACAATCTGGGCTAAATCACCTAAAGCCTAGCATCTGGCAGAGCGTGTAGGAAGGAGTGGAGGACATCAGCAGCACAGTGGACTGGGAATCAATCAACAAAGTGATATAAATGGGGCAGTAGAAAGTTGTTGAAGGAGCCCAGATGTTGGAGATATGTTCATTGTTCTTGATGTGGTTTGTTGGGTTCAGCATCTGAACCAGTTATAAGTACAAACTCTACCTTACCTTGGAGAGTCAACGTTTTTAAATTTTTTTATTCCCTTTTCAATGTTAGCTTAACCATAATTTGTTGCATTACTACATTTTTTACTCTCTTTTGATCTATTTTTTATTTTAATCATGCAGTCAGTTAGCTTATCATACCCTACTGCTGCACCAGGACATTTTTGGAGATGTAGTTAAATAAAAGCCTTTGGATATTCAGGAAAACTCAATTCACTTTATTCTAGGAGACCTTACGGTCTTGATGACACTATAAGATATTAAAGTAAATGGTCATAGTTTCCTTTATATCATCTAGTCATCGTTGTTTAGAAAATCAATGTGTTTTTGCACCATGTTTTTCCACTGTTTACATTTGATGCAGAACGATTTTGCTGCACTTTATAGAATAGAAATGTTCTGAATACTGTACAAATGGAAATTTTGTTTCATATACACTCTGTGTAGAAAATATACTTTTTGCATCAGCATGTCTACAACAATTTTTTTCTTCTTATTGTTCAAACTGAAACCTACTTATAACTCATGTATTTCCATTTACTGAAGTTTGCACTGGTGTGTTTCAGTAAACTGCAAGAACTTAAACTAAAAGAGTATATATGATTATTTTTATCTGCTAACCTTTCACTGCCCTTTGAGTATTGTGACAATACAGCAACTTATCTTTGTTTAAATAAAAAAGATAGAAATTGTTGAATAAGTATGTGCATCTGTGTCTCTTACAATAATGTCTTCATAGGTTGTTAGAAATGTGATGTATTCTCTTATATATGGAATTTTAAACTTTCATAGGAAATGTATAACTTTTTGTGTCAGTTTATCATTCAAGAGAAAAAGACATTTCTCACCACTGTGAATTCTGGCAGGCTGAAAACCTGTCACTGGCACTCCTCCTGTAGGCTTAAACTCTTCTGTTTGGAGACAACAGGTGCAATGAATTCCGGAGAGAGCAAGTAACACTGTTTGGGTGAATACAGACAAGAGGCTGGCTCTCTTGTCTTTTGGAGAAGCAGCGGAGCGTCCAGTTCTATCTCACACACTGGCAAGCTTCCATCCAGCTATCTCATACCTTTCATTTTAGGGTTTATGAACTCTGATGCATGCAAGAGCGAGCACATACACAGGGGAAATGGGAAAGTGAAAAAACCCGTTGCTATTGGTACAGCAACTGCTTTCAATTTAGGTGATTTCATGCTTTTGAGGGCAAAAAAGTAGATGGCTGCATCTAAACTAATAAAGGAAGGAATCTGTCATTTCTAAGAGGAATGCTGTTTCATACCTCTGCATAGCAAGGAGTTGCACTTCAGAAACTGATTTCACTTCAAGGATGTCCCAGTGATTGAGGCAAAATCTAATTTTTTTTTATTAATAAAACATTAAGAAAATAAGAATTTTGATTTTTTTTGTAGAAGTTTGATTTCATTTTTATTTTTTTTTCTTTCTTTATCTAGATTGTAGCCTTAAGGAGCACAGTATTCTGTGTCCTATTTGTGCTTATCTTAAGCCTAGGCAAAGGTTGTATCAGGGATTGCTTTCAGTGTAGACTTTTACGATATCTACCATGCAAATCAAGAAGGTAGATCACATGGTAGACCAACGGGGAGCGAAAAGTAGTTATCATCAGTCTGAATGGTCAGTTAACTGAGTTAACTAAAAAGTCCCCACTCTATAAAGTGATGGAGGGATCTCGAGGTTAGGGTTGACGTTCGGACACAGCCAATGTGTCAATATTTTATCCACACACTAATCAACTCTCTGTTTTCAGTCTCATATTTTCTTTTACAGGTCTGTAGTGTACCTGTAGTGTATCTTTTTCCTTAGCCATTCAGTAAATTATAGCCATTCAGTAAATTATAGACTAAGATAAGTATTTTAATATTCCCTAGCTTTCACCGCCCATTCACTATGTTGCCTATCAACCGTGACAATTCACACAAAAAAACTGGAAAATAATAAATATTGAACCTTACTGCCATTTCTTTATATAATTTTATTAACATTTTTAATAAAGTGAATAAAGACAATGCTCATGAAAATACAGAGTGGAATAAACATGTGCAAAATCTCTTCAATAAATTTATTCAACAAAAAAAAAAAAAAATTGTTAAGCAAATTGTGCAAAATAGCGATAAAAAATTATAACAAAACAAAAGAAAAGCTATTCAATAGTAAATTAGATCATCAAATAAAGACATAAACATTGACAACAAACAATCAATACACTGAGAAAGAGGTAAATCAGACAGAAAGACATTCGGACAGAAAAGCATACTGTAGAATCTTGTAGCATTGGTAAACATTTTCTTTAAGGACAAAATAAGTATAATTTCATTTTTAAATGCTATGATTGTAGGTAGAGTTTTGCTAAGAAAAAAACTGTTTATGAAAATATGGCCATAATAATATTAAGTATAAATTCTATTTGTTTATCTTTGGTAATAATATCAAATTTCATTGTGGAAGGGGAAAGAAAATATATGTTTAGGGATTTAGAGAGTAACCAGTTATGAACTGAGAATAAAAACGTTTCTGTTTCTATTCCAATAAAACAGTTTAGTTAATTCCTCTTCTCGCTCACATAGACATTTGTCCACAGTGAATTTGAATTTAGAGCATATGAATTAGACTTAGACAAACTGTAATTGTCATTTTGTACACACAGAGTGTATGCAAAATGAAATTTTGATGCATACAGTGAATAAGCAGCTTACAACAGTGAAATGAACATTACAATTTGCAAAGTGCAGCAGTGATCAGAATGTAAACAGGGTAGGAGAAAAGGAAAACTGGTTTAAAGTCATGGTGCAAAAGGCATTGATATGGAAAGGTTCAGTGCAGTGCAAAATAAATACATATGGTACAAAATGCAATAGAACAATGAGTTGTGTCCTCCCAAGCAATATGAATTAGTTGAAAGGATCAATGTCATTTAGAGTTTTGAAAATGAAATATTTTTTATACTTTTTTTTTTTTAAAAGACTTTCTTTTAAAAGGGAAAGTCTTTTAATTGGATTAGGATATCAAATATTTGTTGACACTTTTCTTAAAAAAGATGTTTTTGCATGTTTTGTCTATTATATTGATCCCTTCAAAAAAATTGAATAGTATGTTTACTGGAATACTACTAAGGCAACCTTGAACTAAATGGATCAATGTTTTTGGGATATAATGTGTCTGTATTTGTCCATATTCCTGGGATGACAATTAGGAATTATATTTATTATTTAAATCATCCAGTGAAAATAAATCTCCTTCACTTCTCACTGCTCTTCTGGGTGCTAATAACATTTTCGAGGAGCTTTAATGGCAGTATCGTATTAGACTTAGGATCTGATAATTATGAATTCTTGATAAATTATTAGTTATTTGTTTTTTGGTTTATTGTCTTACATTTGAGTTGCTGGTAATTTTTCTAAAGAGGTATAATATGCTGGGTTTCACTTGGCTATGAGCATGATATTTGATGCTGAAAAAATTGTGACTACCGACATCGGGCGGTGGAAGTTAAGAAGTTAAAGATGCCCTCACTCCGAGTCACATAAGTACAGTATGGCTGGTTAACATAGATTAAAGACGCATCCTTTCCTACACACAGTTTTAACGGTTACCCCAGAGTCATGATCCAAGCAAAGAGCATCCCAAATCCACTAACTGACATCCCTTCAGCCTCGTCATACCCTGTAGGCCACACTTCAGTAAACCCGTCACACAGCAGTTTTTAAAGACTTTGAAAGCAGACAATAGCCGGGAGCTTATTTGTTTTATTCCTGAGGGACAGGGCATTCACCAATATCGTCAAGGGCAGTGCAATTCTTTGAAGCTACTTCTCCTCGGCTGCAGATGGGCCCCTCCTTGCTTTCCTCACTTTTGCCCATTTATGTCCCAAACTGCCACAGCATTTGTATTATCTTCTTTAGTCTTAAAATCAAGGCTTGTATTAGTGGTATGCCATTTGTGCTTTGGGGATGTTAAAAGATAAGTACAGAGAAGGGAAAGTGAGGTGTCCTGTAGGGGTGACAGAGGAGTTCCAGTACTGCACTAAGGATTGGCTTTGAGCCCCTTGGTGTTTGCTGTGGTAATAGACAGGTTGACAAGCAAGGTTAGAACATAAATCTCCATGGAAATGAATCTTATGCAGATGACATTGTGATCTTTGGTGAGAGCAGGGAACAGGCAGAGGAACATCTAGAGAGATGAAGGTTTGCCCTGGAAGAAGGAAGAATGTATAGCTGTAACACGATAGATAATGTGTCTGAATGAGAATGATCCAAGTAAAGTGGAGCTGTAAGTTGGCAGTGAACAGAGAGGAAGACTTTTGAGGCTTTCTTAACGGTTCCGAACAATGGTTAGTGGGAAAAGGTCGAGAAGTAACATATCCAAGCAGGTTGGAGAAAACTGTCAAGTGTGTTGTGTAGTAAGAGTATCAGCAAGAATGAAAGGAAAGGTGTACAAAAAGTGACTAGTGACTTGTGCTGTTCGGTGTTGAGATACTAACAGTAAGTAAGAGAAAGGAGGCAAAACTGAATATAGCAGAAATATCTGGGGATGGATCGGAGGTGTGTATGTTAGGTTGTTGGACACACATGGGGGTAGAGCCAGACCTCTTTGGTTTGGAGATTTACTGAAGAGAGATAGTGAGTGTTTTGGTAGAAGGATGCTAAGGTTTGAACTGCCAGGCATTGGACCTAGAGCAGAGGTCACGGATTAGCAGACCATGGTTCGGATACGGACCCACCTGCTGGCTAATCCGGACCCAACCTGATTTAAAACATTTCTAAATTACTGCATGTTATCCGACGACAATGTCTAATTTCACTTGCGCCGCTTCTCCTGTTAATATGGTAAAGCCTGCCGGAGTGCCAGGCTACACGTGATACAAATTAGCCAATGAACTGCTGTCAGTCTGGGTCACTACTGCAAGCTACTTTTACACACAGCAGGCAAACCTGTGGCAAGCCGGGCAATGGGAAAGAAGGCGAAGACGATGAGAAAAAGAGAGCAGATAAAGTGTGGACTGCTGGAAGAACTGTGGTGAACTGGTGAAAGAAAAGTGAAATGGCGTGCTCAAAGATGACCCTGCACATATTAAGTATGTGTTAGGAATCCAGTTTGTGTGGGTTGTGTTTTTGTGTTTTTTCCCTCCACCACCAGGGGGCGCCTGGTTCTCGTTGGACCTCTCACACACCTGCGGATGGTTGCCTCATTACCGGAGGACTCTTAAGCTGCTGACTGCCACTACCTCGACGCAGGAGTGTTTGCCAGTTTAGGGTATTCTAGTCAAGCTGAGTTTTGCTGAGTCAAACTGAGTTTTGTCAACCTTCTGTCTTGTTGTTTTTTGTCTTTGCCTCTCGGCAGGAAGTCATCCTGCAAACTGGATGTTTTGGACCTTCTTCCCCTGGAAGGATAATCTTAGCTTCAAACTGAGCTGAGGATTCAAACTGGTGGTTTGAATCAACTTCTCCCCAAGGGTTTGTTTGAGCTTCACACTGAGCAGGGGATTCATCTCCACAAGAAACCGTTCAAGTACCATAGGAAATCTGAGTGGCAGTCAGCTCCTCCACTCCTCAAGTCAACATCTTAACCTGGGTAAACCCTGTGTGCCCTCCAACAAGCAAGTCAATTACTGGAACAACCCACACCGACTGAATTCAAAGAAAGACACCTTTTCTGGGCACGTTAGTCCTGTAGCCTTTATTCCCTTTTTGCAAATCGAAGCTCAAATTTCCCACTGAGCCTGAACTAACCGCAGGATCTTCCCCTTCACTTTTCAGTCCCTGTTCGCCAGTGTTCAGAGCAGCACCGGACCCATTTCTCAATAACCCTGTTAAACCTTTCCATGGTCTCTCTGTTTGGTTTTCTGCATGTGGGTCAGATCTTAGAATAAAATCATGACAGTATGTTTGGTTCAACCTACTGCTGTGAAGCAGGATTCTCCACCATGAACATATTAAAAAATAAATATTGATCCAGGGTCATGAATGAGCACCTTTATATGTGCTTGAGAATGGCTTTGTTACAATTCAAACCCAGGTTTAAAGTCTTGCAGGTCAGCGTAAGGCCCACATCCCTCATTAAGTCATAAAAAAGAGAAAAAAGCAACAACAACGGTCAGTTCAGGTGTTTTATAAACTATGTGAATCAGGAAATTGTCAATATACCAAACTGAATGATTGTTGTTCTCTACTTAAAAAAACCCTTTAGATTTTAATATGGAAACTATATATATATATATATATATATATATATATATATAGATAGATAGATAGATAGATATATAGATAGATAGATAGATAATTATCTATTTATTTTTATTTTTTTAAGTCAATGTATAACATGGATGCATAAAACCCTCATTTTATTTCAGTGTTAAATTCTGTTTAAAGTAACACCTGGAACTTTACTGGTTGATCCATTTCTTTATTCTGACCCCAACGATTTTTAATTGGTTACCACTGACCAAGGAGAGGATCAAATAGAACATTTTCTTGATGGAGTGAAACAAGGCACAGGGGTAGTTGATGTGAGAGAAGAAAATGCATATGAAAGGATATGATGGTGACAGATGACTCGGTATGATAAACCCTAAAAGGGAACTCTTGAAAGTAGTAGAATATTTTTAAACTTTACAGTAAATTGAATCAAAAACTATTTCTCAATCTAGTTATAACCAATCACAAATGTCTTGACATTTATCTACATCTATGTGCATTTATAAGGACCTTGCAAAATGCATACTCATATTCTTATACAGCCCCTTGTAAATTAATTTAATCAAAACAGCAGTAGACCAAGTGATATTACAGTGTTGTGAGTGAATGCCAAAGAATTTTCAGAATGGAAATTCTGTTGCCTTCAGATTTGTTCAATACTAATTTTTAAAGAGTTTAATAGAATAACTTTCCATTATTAGCATCTCCATCATAGACTTATATCACCAAATATAATACTTCTGCATACCACAATATTTTTTGCACCCAACCTTGTGGGAATAGTTTGCCAATAATCAACAAAGTCTTCACAAAGTACATCTTTTGGGATGAAATGAAAGAGAGACCGTAAGACCTGATCCCCCAGTCTCTGTTCTCAACATCGCTGTCTGACCTCCTAAGTGTGTTTATGAGATAGTGGTTAAAAAATTTAGGTAAAGCTGTTCTAAAGGCCTCTCAGATGAGCTGGAGCTTCTATAGCTAAGTCAGGGTTGTTGTCATGATTCTTTCTAAGGCTCGGACCCACATGCAATGAAGCCAAACAGAGAGACACAATATAAAAGTTCAACGGGTTTTATTGAAGGGTATATTGAGTTTGGCGCAGAGTTCCTCCGAACTCTCCTCAGCCGGAAACTGGAAGACGAAGGGGAGACAGGCTGTTAGGTTTAGGCTCAGTGGGAAATTGGAGTTGTCAATCTTGAAGGAGAGGATTTGTTGCCACTCACGTTTCCAGAGAAGTAGAGACACTTAGACTTCAGTCTGTGTGATGATCTTCCAGAGAATGTTTGATTCGGTGGAGGGCGGAACAGGGTTTACCCAGAACTCGGACGGAGTTGAATGATGTAGCCGCCGGTTGCAACTCAGTTTTCCTGTGTTACTTGAACGGGTCGTGGTGAAGATGACTTCCTTACTGAGAGAGATCACAGTGTGCTCAAAGGTGGCCGGATCCAAACCTTCTGTTTGGAATCCGTCGCTCAGTGTAAGACTCAGTTGATCCCACTTGGGAGAAGGCGGTCCAAAAGGGTCCAGTTTGCAGGAAGGCTTCCTGCCGAAAGGCAAAGAACAAACAAGGTTTAGTCTCAGGGAGAAAAAAGCGCTCAGTAAAACTCTTTGAAATCTCAGCTTGAATAGAGGACAAAAACTCCATATGCAAAAACTCAGATTAGACTCAGCATAAACAACGCTTGGCTAGAGTACCCCAAACTGGCAAACAGTCTGGCATCGAAGTAGTGGCAACCAGCAGCTTAAGAGTAGTCCAGTGATGAGGCAACAGCTTGCAGGTGTGTGAGGAGGCGAACCGGAGCCAGGCGCCTCCTGGTGGTGGAAGGGAGAAACACAAAAGACAAGACAAACAGACGAACACAAAAACATGGATCCTGACAGGTATATTGAACTCTACGAAGCCAAAATGGGATGCTACTCAAGGTTCTATGTGTTTGACAGCAAATTAGGTAAAACCTCTGATAAAATATACCTATACATAAAATCAGCATGTAGCACATGTACCTTCTTTATAACCTGAACCTTCAATGCCTATTTCATCTGGGCAAATCCAAACTTCTTTTTAAAAAATCCTAAAAAGCTGGAATATGGGTTCTCTTCATTTTCAGTTTTATAACTTTAACATCTTTATTCAAAGTCTATACATTCAGCTTTGTGTTTCTCTGTGATCACTAAAATCCTGTTAAAGAAAAAGTCAACTGATAATCAGTAAAAGCTATTTAGTGGATGAGAATTTTAATTAAACTGCCATTTACAGCAAAAAAAAACCATACTAGAGTTTGTTGCTTTTTGTCATGTTGGGTAGCAAATAAATCACTAGGTACCAGATGATGAAATCCTTTAGAAACCAATTAGATTAACTCAAAATCTGTTTGAGATCAATACATTTTTCAGTTCTTTTGAGTTGATGCAATTTACAAAGTTAGCACCTGGCAGTTATGTTTTATGTTGTCTAATGTGAGTGTATATATGCATGCACTCATATGAAAACACTCAGACGTGCTGAGATACCTATGCTTATGTGCATTGGCTCACAGATGAGCGCTCAGGCACCACATTTCAAAATCCAATTATCCCACAGCTCTGGGATCTCCGCCCTACATGCCGAATGGCTTTGAGAGTCTGCACGTCATCCACAGTGTGAGACAGCTGACAACAAGATTATGGCCATGAGCGCTGCATTTGTGGTTCAGCCTGATGATAGCGTATTATTAGTAGACCAGCAGAGAGGGAATATGTCCCCCTGACATGTGATGGCTTGTGTCACACGGGCTGTAAAAGGAACAATATAGGCATGCTTTTCCTTTTGCACATCTTTTGAGACGATATTTTTAATTATTATGTATATATAAATGTATACAAAAAAAGCCTGCCATTAAAAGGAAAAGAAGTACATTAGGTATAAATATTTAATTCTAATTTCAGCATCAAACTCTGAAAGACCTTTCTTTTTCATTTCCGATTGTTTTATTATATACATTTTGTTTGTCACATCTTAGAGTTTCATAACGTTAAACTAACTAAAGATAGTACAAGTACATAAATACAAAATGCATTTTTTTATTTATTTAAATGTTTTCACTTTTTTCCCCATTTTATTGATACTATGTCTGACACCTGCTGGAACTCATATAGTGCAATATTATAATTTAAGTCATTGTATGTTATATTTTCATGTCTTAGTTTAAACTGAAAATATCTTTGATACTTTTAGATGCAGTCAATAAATAATTTGAACATATATCATAATTTGAAAATTTAAGTTAACATGTAAATGATAAACTTAAAGTCTATTTGAATTTCATTTTAATTCAGATAACTCCTTTAATAAATAAAAGGACCATTATGAAACAAGAAATTTCAATAAATATGTGATCAAAATGGTCCCACAGCTAAGAGATTTTCATTTAACTTTGAAGCGGCTCCATATATCTTTATCAATTTGATAATGAATCAAAAGATCAGATATTGTTTTGGGGGATGCATCCATAGACAGCTGTGCTTATTAACACAGTTTATTGTGTAACTCAGTTTGAAATAGCTCCTTTCTTGAAACAATACATGCACCGACACAGGTGCCGTGTCCCAACGGCTGCCCTGACACCTACATATAGAACATTTGTAGTGGTTACAGCATTTTATAGGTGTCCAAATGTCTAGTGGATGAAAAAGCAGTAGACCCAAAATTTTTCACAATGCACCTTGAAAAGTAGTGATCCTTGATGGTCCCTAGATGAGCAGGTATATCCCAGAATATTTTGCTAGCGTTCTCCTCGCAAAGCATCATGGGATTTGTTTTGAGGTCGAGAAAGAACACAGAATGTGTGGGCACCATACATGAGATGAAGTTATGTGACTATAGTGTCACTAGACACTATAAAGTCTATTATATAGTCCTTGCTCTATATAGTGATTGAGGGGTTAGGGCAGAAGTTCGGACACACCCAGGGTTTTGATCTATGAGCTTTACACATGCGCCAATGCACTGGTCTGCTGAATCCATCACTCCCGCTAACTTGGTTCGCTTCCAAGCCACAAGCATCAAGATATCTTTCTGGTTTCCCCTCTGAGGCTTATGACTCCTGAGATCTCTGTGCCAAACATGCCAGGTTCACAATATATGCTGAACAAGTCAACTCGTTCAGCTGATCGTCAACTCAACATACTCACATCTACCTGTCAACCATAATCTTCAGAATAGCTCCACCATCCATCTCAGGACCTCAGTTTGGATTTCTCATCTTCCACCACTCAATCAACCACTCCAACAGCTCCAGATCTGCTCAGCTCTCCCAGAGAGGTCAGTTAGCATCTTCTACCATTCTTCTTAAACCAAACAACCTACTCATGGTGTGTCTCCTTGTAGAGTTTTCGGTATCCTCCTTTGCTGGACTACCACCATTATTACTAGTTGTATAAACCCTTTTCTACTTCCCCTATTTAAATCAAAAGATTTAAATAAAACATGGCATGGAAAATGATGACCTTATCGTTATAATGAAAACAGTTTCTTGCTGAATATTACATTAATAAATGTTTTTGTTGTTGTTTTTCATTAACACATGAATAGTATTCATCCTATTTATCATAATTTTACAGTATTGCTTTCTCTCTCTCTTGCAAAACTAGTTTCATACAGATTTCAGTAATGAAATTCCAGTCAGTACTGAAAAGATGGAGAATATTATGTTGTCTCTCAAAATGTACTCGTAACATGTTAATTTGAATGTTAATTCTGAATACAAGTCTTATTCACATTTGAAAACCAAAATTAAAGGGGTCATAGAATGATTCTATAGGGTATTTAGTGCTGGTCCTTAAGGTCTCTGAATAAGGTGTGTAACATTGGTTGGGCTGAAAATGGGATATTTGCTGTTCTAGGAGCCCTAATGCAAGCCTTGTTACAAGCCCTAGAATGAAACGACAGGTTTTCTTCCTTTAATGGTATGCTCATGAATATTTAGATGAGCTGTGCGCTGATTGGTTGGTTTACAACAAGCAAAGCTGCTGAGCAAAGACACATCATAGCAACAAGCACTCACTCACTGAAACATTGAATTGTTGAGATGGTAGGGTGAATAGACGTCCTTTTTTTCTCAGACATGTCCTACTTTTCATACCTAAAAAAATATGCGGGGGGAATTTCAAAGTCGTCCCAGATTTTGGTCGACAACATGTAGTCGAAACACAACAGGCCGTCAGCTCCAGGGCTGGTCGCTGGTTGGGATGGAGCGACCGAACCCGACCCGACATCAACGGCTACGGAGAAGCATACTGTCACCGAGTCGGGTTTGGTCTCTCTGTCCCCTGCTGGTTCAGTTCGAATGCCCGGTCCGGTCCAGTCAGTGCACCAGCAGCATTATCTGTACATCCATTTCACCCACTGAACTATCGTTATTCATCTATGAGAATGTAAACTCCGTTTTGCATTCTATAACCCCTTTAACAAAATCTATCAACACTGATGAGTCAGATACAACTTTGAATTTTTTTCAGATTGTTCGACATTTCAATAAGTCATATAGTACTTTTCAGTAACGCTAATCTGTGTTTTGCCTGAACAAACACATTTTTCACATTGAAAGGATAGGACTCTGCAAAGGATGTTTGTTCATACTGTGTTTTTTTTTCTTCTTTCCAGAGTCCCTTTGATTTTTTTTCTTCATTCCTCCACAGTTCATTCCTCTTGGCAATTAGCTAACAATTGTTTTATTATTCCTTTTCAAAACCCCATTCCTAAGACCATAACAAAGAGAATGAAGAAAAAAGTCTGCCTATAATTCTGCTAGAGCATCGCTTATGCACCTTGCAGCTTTTGTTGCGAAATCTCCAAGGTTCCCTCAGAATAGCTCAAATGGCATAAAAGTGACATGATGTGTACATACTTTGGTATGCTGTTGTGAATGGGGGAGGTCAAGACTTCGGAGCGCCATGAGTGGGAAGCATAAAAACAAAGCAGGCATTCATGCTCAGTTCACTTTTTTGTTCTACACTTTTCGGTTAGTCAAGCATATCTAGTATGTTGGGAGCAAGTGACAGTTAATAATTTGTTGCCCCAATCAATTGTGTGACAATTGATTTAGCCATTCCACTGAACAACCTTTAAGGTAATACCTTGTAAAGCTGCAAAGATAAAATAAACATAAAATAACATTAAACGTTCAGTTTGTGATTAATCTTACCTATTACAAATTAACAAAGAGATTTTGCAGAATCTGTCCCTGTCATAAGATAATGTCAGCTGGCCTGTTTTCTGATGGGCCATGAAGTTTCAATCTCTAATCTTTGCTTTGCTCCATGTTGCAGATGATATAAAGTATCTTCTTTATAATACAGTGATAACTTATTTTTTGATACATTCCTTTACGATCTATAAAATGATTTTCTAAATATAGTTTCTATTGAATGATCTGACTTCAGAAATCCAACCCACACAAAAATACGACTATCAGGATGCTTAAAAACGAATCAAATGAGTTAAGGTTATCCATTTAGATTTTACGTTCTCTGCTTTGAAACCCATATCTTATTTAGTTTAATTTGTATCTCAGTGCAAGATGCTCAGTATTGTCAAAAGTACACACAATTGTTACTTAAGTAGAAGTATAGATATTGCAGTTTAAAAACACTCTGGTAAAAGTTTAAGTATCAACTTGACCTCTTTACTCAAGTAAAAGTGAAAAAGTATGTGCTCCAAAAACTACTTAAAGTATAAAAGTATAAAGTAACCTTTAAAAAAACAGCTTAATGCCACTCTATGAATTGAAAGCTCAATTATATTTCGAAAAATTCTATAAGATACGGCCACGGATGAGGGAGATCTTGTTGGTCTCCATCTCCCGATACGCTCTCACCTGTGTCTGACCTTTTAGATATTTCAATATCTTTTTCTGAATCTGACATTGTGTAGCATGGCATAGACAATTCACATTTGCAGTTTGAAGAACACCTGCTTGCTTCTAATGATTTCCTTTGGCGTCAGCACAATTTTGATGAATTGCTAACCAGTGTTATATGACCCCTCCAATTCAACTAGTTTTCACTAGATGTGGATGGCGCCAATGATCTGCATTGGATGGCGCACATGACGGGAAATAAATATTTATAAACATTAAACCGAAGCCAAGAGTAACAAGTAACATTTGTTTTAAAAATATAAGGAATAGAAAGTACAGATACTTGTGTGAAAATGTAACGAGCAGAAGTGAGACATAGGAAGAAAAGTAATGGAGTAATATAGATAGGTATAGATACCTAAAAAGTGTACTTAAGTACAGTAACAAAGTATTTGTACTCTGTTACTTGACACCTCTGAAGATGCTTAAAAGTTTATCTTCTTAACCACATTTCAAACAAAGAAAATATAGCTGATTTTATATTTCAAGAACCAAAAACAATCAAAAAACAAGTTTCAAAAATACATACCAAATCAGGTAAATGACAAGCTTCAGTTTAAGCTTAACCATGGTCACATGACATCTGTAAACAGGTTTGGTAGAGAAACCCCAACACCCTTTCCCTTAGAGAAATCTCAGAAGGGAAAAAAAAGCTTGTTCTAAGGGAATTCAGTACAAGTCCCACAATAATGGGGTTAAAGTCCTTCAGTTGACTTCCAATTGAGTCTCTGAGTTTTCCTACCAATGCTTTGTGCCCAGAAAACCTCTTAAGGAGCCCACTATGCATCCTGATATTAACTATTTGACCACATGAAATAGATAATTAGTGCAGAGTTTAACAATGAGATCTGTTTGAGCACAAAAACTTGCTCAATCATTATAACTGAGAAATTATAACGTAAAGAAAATTGTTGCTTTGTAAGCAGGTGCCATTTTGAAGTAACTGCCTTTTGAATTTGAACAGAAAATACTAAATAAGATCAGAACCAACCTTTCTAAACTTTATTCACCAGATGACCTGCAGTACAAAATTCATCCTGAATCTATGTAAACTTGCCATTCAGGACTGACATCTATTTCATAGAGGACATAACTCTGACCTAAACAAGTTATGGGGTAAACATGACTTAAGCTGGGACAGTGTTTATAATGTATCAAAGTGTTTTTTTTTTTGCAATGTGAGCCCTCTGGGAGTCCTGTGAACAGCAGAGGCAGCCTGTAAACAAGAAACGAGGGGATCTTGGGAAAACAAGCTGATATACTGAGGTCATATACTTCCCTATTTTGTTATTTAGAATGAAGAAAACTTTAAAGGAGTAACAGTAAACCAACACTTAAATATTTGTACTTTGTATTGATGTTCAGGTAAAAAAAGTGAGAAGTTAAAAAGATGACGTAAATAAATAATATTTTTAAGAGGAGCAAGTGTGTTTATCAGTACCAACTCATGGAAAATAATGACTGTGCAACCTTCTAATCCCAAAGACACCAAAAATAGAGGCCCCTTGTTTTCCGTTGTTTGAAAATAATGCAAGGAACTTAAGCTTCAGGTGATTCTTTTTCCATTTTCATCTCTAATATGTCTGCCAGTCTTGTCAATTACATTATATAATGATGTCAGACCTGAAAGGAAGGTAATTATTTTTTTTAACCCTTTTGGTGAAATTTAAGCCATTCATCTATAGTGTTGATTGGCTTCATTGAGGATTATCCTCATGGAAACATACATATAAAAAAAAAAATGGTAAAGCATTAACATGGTCGGCTTTAACATTAAAGATCATCCTGTATGTATTATTTTAAGTTGTGTGGAAAAAGGCTGCACTGTCATTAGAAACTAAAGCCCTAATGTCCCAACGGTTTGGGTGTTTTAAAACGCTTGCAGTCTTGATAGCATGTGAGAAGCTGATCTACTTACTACGTACACAGGATTAATGTCTCTGAACACAATCTTAGTCGATCTCTCCCAGTATTTGCTCATGCAATTTTTATTTTGCACAATTCATTTTGTGCTACCATTTTACCTAACTAAATCAGCTCATAACTGTGTTTAACCTCTTAGCTATATACAGTGTCGTAGAGCTTTTGCAACAATTCCTCTGTAATTTTTATAGATTTATATAGACAGAAAAAGTTATTATTTGACCAGGAGTCCGTTTAATGAAGCAGGTGTAACAAATTCAGATTCAAATCCGTAACTATAAATATATCTAGACAAAAGTTGGGAACTCTGAGTCTTCGGTTTCACAATGGCTGCTATCAATTAGTTCAATCAATTTTAACTAGGTCCAGTCATAGTTAAGTGCGTGCATGACATTTTACACATTTGCATGCATTACAGTTTAACGTTTTTCCAAGATGCTGTAGGAGATCTTGGAAAAACGGTTCCAGCAAGCTATATTTTTGAACATACACAACCATGCCTCTCCCTTCAGACGCCACGCCTTCAAAACACACGCCGTTTGCAGTGGGTCTAGAGCAGCAGGAGCAGCTCTGATGATGCAGTGCGCTATGATCACTCCTCTGAAACAGTTTATTAACATGTTCACTTTTATTATCCTGGTGCCTGCAGTTCAGATTACGTACATGAAAAACACCTTCAAGCCGGTCGCCTCTGCCTTGGCAAACCGCAAGGAGGTGACTGGGCCAGAGGCTGCTGCTGGATGGGATTCCTAGTGACAACGCACCGCTGGTGTACGGCGTCTGAGTGGCTTCAACAGAAATAATATTTGAAGGCAGGATGGTAATCTGGATGAACTGACTGCACTGACAATGTTTTCTGGTGGACTTTATGACTTCAAAGTAGATTCAAACTACTTTTTACCCACTGATCACAGCAAATAGAGCTGGCATTGTTACAGGCACAGAAATAATAGGGTAGCTCCGCCCAACGCGCATCAGACTCACTTTTTCCACCACACTGCTAGAGCAGCAACTGGAATTTTGGTCAAATACAGTGCATAGTACATAGTCCAAACAGTGAGCCAGCGGGGGATCGAGCGACTGAACAGGACCCAGTGATGGTAGCCTGGACACCTGCGTCCCCGTGCTTCCCCCCCCCTGCCTTACCGGTCTCCAGCCCCTCTCCTCCGACTGAGGACGGGTGGCTCATGGCTCTCTGCAAGGTCCGGTCCAGCAGTCAGGAACCAATCGTGTACAATGGACCGTTTTTTGTGATTGGTTGGGGTTATTCATTGATTTCTCACTGTAGCGGAAACCATTTATGTTAGTTTCACTTCCAGACCTTCTATTTTACTGCTTGCTAAGCTGGAGATCTTAAAGCCACATGGTAAAAAATGCGTCGAAAAACGATCTCCTACTGCAACTTTAAGTGTGTGTGCAGCAAGTATGAAAAGCCATTATCAGCGCAGCATCGATTCGACGAGTCATCATGATAACAGCCAACAGGAAGTGCTTATTTCACCCCACTGGAACTAGAGATTTTAATGCAGAAATGCAAAAACAAATACAATAAAAATGAGAAATGGTTTAAAAGGCGAAGAAACAGCGCTACAACTACAAAGGAGTGGAAGACAGCGAGGGAGAACATTGTTGCTCAAGTTAATGTGTAAGTTTATATGAAGTGGCAAGCCGTTTTTATGTTTATTAAAAGCACTCCTCTCTGTTGTTTTGTTGGTAGATCACTCAAATAAGATTCTTTCTGATCAAAATCACACTCCTAGACCTGACTGTAATGCTATCTTTTCTAAACTACATTTTTGTAGCAGAAAGTGAATTTTAGAAAGTAAAAAAATAAAGAAAACTAAATTATACTAGTAACAATAAAGTTTTATACATCTAGAAATGTTTTACACATTTTAGTGGCCGTTCTGACATTTATAAGCTCGACTGAATATGTTTTTAAGATAGTTGAAATAATGCAAATGCTGACCAGTAGTATTAGGAATATGGAGAATATGGAGAAATTAATTTATTGGTATGGCTAAAAAATGCAGTATATAAGTTCTTTCAGTTTACCATCTTCTTTTATTAAAGATTGAGTTAATTAATGTTGTTTTAACCCATCAAATTCAGGCCTGACGAAAATCTGACTTGTAGATTTAAGATGTCTCTTAAATAAAACCTGTTTGTGTTTTATATATGAGGACACAGTATCTTATATCCTCAAAACTATGCTGTATTCTTAAACCAACTTCTATTTCTGTTTAACTTTCTGTCTGTTCACTGGAAAAATCATACTAAATTGAGTTTCTGTTATTTTGCAATTATAAAGTTTTCAGCAATCGGCTTAACTTTTAAAAACTGCAGGTCGGCTTGTAATTGGATTTAAAAAGTGATGCCTTTTTATGTGATTGTGAACTTTGGCAAATTAAGAATTGTGACAGTTCACATCAATCTCTCTGCCTCCGTATCTTTCTCTTGCACACTCATAAGTATGTTCCGTATATCCCTTTGTGTGCTTTTGACCACAGGGGTGTTCAGTGGTGTCCTCATGGAGAGTTTGTACTTTGTGTGTGTATAGAGGCAAAAGATACTATTTTTCTCTGTGTATATCCAGGGCACATTGTCTGGACAGGGAAAATGAGAATGGATGGGATTGTAATTACTGAATGGAGATATCCACACAGTGTGAAATTAGAAAAGGCTGGGTGAAATCCTCCCACGGGCACAGCAAGTAAAGAGAGAGTAGTTGTCATGGAGATAGGTGAATTCAAACAGAGGTTTGCGAACCTTTAGGGAAAAAGGTGCAAGTGTGTAAAAGAGAGTGTGTGTGTTTGGTATTGTGGTCGTTTTCGTTTGGGAATATTTTTTTAAAAGTTCTACGGACCTTGATAATGACTCGCATCAAGGTGCTTTCAAGCTGTTAAGGTAACATTGGCTTCATTACAACTTTTACTAAAACTATACATAATTGTGTTTGTCTTAAGGTTGAGAACTCAAACTCCTATGAAGTTTAAGATTGTAGAGATCATCTTCTCTTGCATAAAAGCAACCACACCTATCTACATTAACCTTTAGGGATCCCTGTCAGGATTTGGTTATGGTTTGAGGACCCAAATGCAGAGGCAGGAAGGCAGAGGTGAGTTTCTGGTTGATTTCATGAAATTTTAACAGACAACTGAGGCAGGAATCCAAAAATCCAAAAATCAAGCATGAAAAAAGTAAAACAAACCAGAAACCATGGAGACGTCAGGGGAAAAAATCAAGACGAGCAAGACACAGTGAGACGGAGTTGGAGGAAGTTAGACGATAAACCAGCATTGAGGAACTGCACAAGGAGTGTATTTATGTCGAGACTAAACAAAGAGAGGACTAACGAGCAGATTGGGAGCAGGTGTGAACATAGCAAACTGGAAAGGAGCTAGCGAAAAAGGAGAACACTAGAGGGCAACAAATGAAAACCTAAAATATAACCACAAAACACAACAAAATAAGAATTAAACCAATAAAAACTAGAAAACATGGAGCATGGAGTAAAACTGAATACTCAAAAGAAAACATAACAGAACCAAGATTGTGACAAACCCTTTATTTTGTTCTCCAACTTTTGAACCTTGGACACAAATTTGCTCCCTTAAAAATTGCAAAAGACTTATTATGCATCAACCTATCCTCGTTGTTTTTAGGACTGCCATTGTGATTTGTAATTAGAATGTTGCCAATATCATCCAAGCCTTTGAGTGTCAAAAGCAGATGATTTTGAAGGCATTTCAGCTCCAAAAAAATTGAATTAATAAGCAAAAAAGAATAAACTGTCAACATGGGGGGGAGGTTGCTTGAGGAACCAAAAGCAGACAGAAGAGAGGCAGAGATGATTTATTGTGATTTAATGAGAAAACTGAAGCGAACATCCAAAACACACAAAAAGACGGAGAACCAAAAAATCAGCAAACATCACCGAAAACTCATGTGGGGAGCCAGAGACAAGGGAGCAACAAAACAACAAGGAACAAGCACTGAAGAACTACACAGGGAGAGTAGATATGGGAGAAGGAACAAAGAACAAAGACTGGGGTAAGCAGTAAGCAGCAGCACATACATTTCAAATATATTTAGCTTTGAAAGCATTTGAAAAGGTAAACAAAATAATAATAATAAAACGTAATACACACATCTTCTTTCTGAAAGAAAGAAAAAAGAAAATTAAAGGAATGTCCAGGGACCCCAGGGGGGGTTAAGGGCATAACAGCATCCTGTTGCCAAACAAAGTACAAATAACTGCCCAAGGACATGCACTGTTCTCAACATACTGAGTAGGCTTATAAAATAAAACCTACTTTTCAATATCTAGGAGAGTCATTAATTAAGGGTATCTTGAAAACTAATATTCATTTTCTTTTATTTCATACTAAATTGAAAAGCCTTAGTTTTGGGAAACAACCTTAAGGAATAATATTAAAGCCAACAGTAGAAACATCTCTGTGACCGCTTGTGATTTAAGGTTGTTTGTAGTCAAACATGACACAGATGGCCCCTGTTGTTGGTTGACATTTACATAAATGAATGCTGACGTTGTAAAGGATTATCATTGAGGTCAGTCTTTTGGCTGGAAACACATTGCATAAAAAATAGGAAACAAATAAAATTAACCTTTTTTTCTGCATGTGCAACCACTATCCTCTATTGCACAATTTAGTTACACTTTAAACATAATGATTATTGCTCTGGCACTTTAATCATAAGTGAAGCCTCCTTTCCTGCAGTTTTTCTATTTTTTAGCCAGGGGAGAAGTATATTTGGGGTTTTCTCATGGAGACATTGAAAAACATCCAAAGTAGCTATTACAGTAGTAATCATTTTGTTTATGCACTTTAACTTTTAAAACCTGGTACCAAAATGTGTTGTGTGTATCACTAGAGAGATTGTGAGTGTGTGAGTATACGCCTTTATCCACAGGGCGCTTTCAAATTAGTACCTGACTTGTTCCATGATTCTCAGTTTACATTTGCATTTTAAATTTTCCTGAGCTACAACGTCACTTTTTAGTTGCCTGAAAATCCTTCCTTTGGTGAAAACTCCTTTTCTAAAAGGTCTGAAATGAAATACAGTAAACCCAACCTACAACTCATCTGTTTATTACCCTCAAACTTGTTTTCCTGTACACCTCCTACAGCCTGTCCCTGCAAGGACACATAAGAAAATTTAAAATGTCACAATATTTGAATAAAATACTGTGCCTGTATCTCCAGCCATGATTAATTTTGCTTCATATAACATTTAGCATTTTTGTTCCGATGAGCTTCTGCAACAAACTGTCATAAATCTTGACATGGTACAAATTAATTTAGAACATTTTCTTCTAATAAGTAATTATGAGATTTTTCTCGTTGTGATGGATTAACACAGTAGATTTTGTACAATGATGAAGATTTAGAACAAAGTAAGAGCCACTTAGTGACTTTAGGCCCATTCTTTTACAAACGTCTTATTCATATCTTTAATTGGATTTTCATTTTGCAACTTTTTATTTCAAGGTACTGTGAGGGATCAAGATGAAAAGCATGAGGAGTCATAGGAATTAATTTAAAAAATAGTTTTTTTTTATCTTTAACCCAAAAAAGAAGCTTACAAAAAATACATGGGTTCAAGTCATAAAAGAGGCCGACCAAAAAAAAAAAAAAACCCTAACCCTTTAAATCAAGCAAACTGTGCCCAAACTAACTGCCTGCATAAACAAACATAACTGACCTAACAAAGAAATGACACACAAGGGTATATATATATATATATATATATATATATATATATATATATATATA
>NW_015150668.1:263864-279237 GCF_000732505.1 Cyprinodon variegatus
CACACACACACAAATATTTGCCAAATCTTTTTAAAGTTTAAAATGGGGTTTTAAAGTTTTAAAAAACCCTGAATGTTGAAAACTAAATCATATAAAGTCTTATGTCGTACATTTATCACTGCTGCTTACCTTTTTATCACTGCTGCACTTAAAAAAATGAAAATGTCTTTAGAGCTTTACTGAACGAAACATTTTTTTGTATACACGCTTGTGTGTACAAAATGACAATAAAGTCTGTCTAAGTCTAAGTAAATTACACCTTTATTCTCTTAAGAAAAATATGACACTTTTAGGCTTTCCAAAACTGCAAACTGTCATTTCTGATTATCAGAACTTTAGAGAATAACATGTAAAGAGACAGATATGACTATTTAGCATTTTGTGTCTGATACTCTGGAAGACTTTAATGTGAGATGAAATTAACACCTTGCTATCAGGGCTTTCTTTTCGAACATGGAGTTACTGCATTAGTTGAACCAAGAGAAAAGAAGGAGTAGGTTCCTTTCCCAAGGTTCAAAGTGCACAGTGGAAAGATAATGGCCTCCTTTTATCAGCCCACCATAGTAATGAGCTTGTTCATCACCTAGAGGGAGGGAGGGAACAGGCGTATGGATGAGGGAGAATTAGAGGAGGGGGACCATGTGAATTGCCTATCCATCAGGCACCATAATCATAGAATGCTCAGAGCAACATCCCCTCCCCTCACACCTCATTGGTGTCTGCACTAAACTATACATTCCAAAAAAAAAAAAAAAGAATAATAATAAAGGCAATCCTAATGATAATTATTAGAGGGAAAGAAACAACTGATATTATCACCAGCTTAATAAAAGAGGAGATCCAACACAAAGTATATAAAACTGAAAAAAGGTTTAAAAAAGTAAAATAAATCCAATAATTAACATGGGTTTAAAGATGACCTGTCAGAGGTATTTCCCATGGGGTAAATATGAATGGTTTCTAGTAAATCTAGTCAAACTTGCTCCTTAAGCCATTTTCAACAAGATACTTCAAAGAAATGTTGGTTTCAGTGCAAAATACCTGTTTGGATGCTTCTGGGAAATGTTTTGACTAGAGGCTGGTTGAAACACCAGCATACTTGACTATTTGTAAAGGCTGGACCAGACTGTCCAAACAACATTCTATAGCCCCCTTATATATGTACACCTAAACATAAACTCTGCAAATGTGTTCAAATTTCACTGGTCAATTCTACACTTTTACAAAAACAAATGTATAATTCATGTTTGCAGTGTCTTGCTTTAGAAGGATTATGCTATAAATCAGTGTGTATTCACTACTACCAGAAAAGAACAGAATTTTTTTCTACCTCTAGTCTGGAGGTATTCTACAGGTGTAAATAAAGACCAGTGAATTCTGGGACCAGGTATAATTAAAAGATAAAAAGGATTAATAATACAATTTTTTTTTTTCCAAAAATCTGTTTGTACCAATGAAGTACAAACTATTTTGTTTGATTTTGCCAGACTACCTGCAGTCCCCAATGCAACATGTAAAAAACTTGAGCCACTACTTTCTGATTCTTTCATTTCCTGACAACATTATGCAAAATTTTATGTCCTTCACTCCTTTATACATTCACTTTATAAAAATTTCTAATCATTTATCGATGATATAGATCAATTGTAGTTAATTTTCTCAAATGTAGACCCTTGTACCATCTACTTTTGATAAGCAGTTATTTGTAGTAGGACAGAAAACAACGTGGCAGCGACTTCAGCAGCAGTGTTAAACCTTCATTGTATTTTTTAAGGCAAATGTCTCTCAGCATCATAAACTGTAAATACCCAAATGTAAGTGGAAATATTATGAATCACTTGAGACTAACAAAATTCCCATTAGGGCGTATTAACAACAGGACAGCTTTTAGTTTTTGTGGCTGAATATAAACGAAAAGATAGCCATTAGATGTCCAGTGACTGTCCAGTCCCTGTGTGGGGTTGTTTACCCCCTCTTTTATTTCTGGTTCAATAAGCAAACCCTATCTATCCCCCAGCCTCCAGCTCTGCTGGCATAAGAGCCCTTAGGGAGGGGGGAGGGCCGTACTTGTGTGTATACATGTGTGCATGTGGTGAAACCTTGCTCTGGGGAAGATCTTGTTCTCCTGGTTGTCCTTCACGTTTCCCACTCATTTAACTTCTAAATATCAGTACATTCTTTTTAAATACCCTTTTTTTGAATCATCAATCACAGTAAGTACTCAAACAGATTGAAACGTTAATTCTGCCAAAGGTTAGAATTTAAATTTCACTGAGGGTGCATGTAAGCTATACCACCTATCATGCAGGACAATGTAGGAAATTATGTCTTGCTTAATCCAAATAAATTTATCTCTGTAAGAGATTTATGCTGCAGTTAGGATGGTGGTAACATGTAACATTGAATCGTGTTATAAGTACCCTGTCTAATCTCTAAAAAAGAGGTCTGTTTTTTTTTATATCAAGAGTAAAGGTTTCAGCATCATAGCTTTATTTATAAAGATCAGTCGGATCAGCCTGAATGAAAGTTAATGTTTAAAACTAATAAGCAATTTCTTACTTCTTTCTTATTTACATATGCATATAAGATACGACCCACCATAAGAGAGAAGGCAGTCTTTTTCTTTCAGATTGGAAAAATAGAAAAAATAATGTTGAGAAAGGATGAATGCCCTTAAGAAGATTGGGGGTGGCTTTTAAAAAAAGCTGTTTAATTCAGCACGTTGTCAGCCGTCTCCCCAGCTTCACGCTCTGTCTGCCCGGCAGGCTAACATCGACCAGCCATAGAGACTCTATGCTCCATCTACCTGGTGGACCAAAGCCTCTCCCCACCTTCAGCGCTCCAGAGTTAGCCTCCATAGCTAACCCAGGCCAGCCGTAGTGTCTCCTAACTCTGGTACCGTTTCCCCAGCAAGTTTCTCTGATCTACCGCCGCGCTCCTCCACTCTCCTCTGTAACTAGCACCAATAAACCCCCCGCCTCTCCTCTGTTCTGGTGCTCTGTTTCCCCGAGAGGCCCTTCTGATCTCGCCTGTGGTTTCATAGCTCCAGAGGGAGCTACATCTTTTTACGCTGTTTCGGTTCTAAACAATATATAAGAAAAAAACGGCAAGTCGCTCTGTAGAATTCCTATTCTCCTTTTTTGGAGGAAAATTGTCTCTGACGCTTCCTCGGCAAGTCAGCATCTTTAATCCATATATTTAGGGCTAGAATCCCCCTACTCCTTGTTGTTTCCACTAGCCCTACATGCAAACAGGAACAGAACATCACTACTCCTTACAGCAAAATGTTGTGTTAGGGCTGAGAAATAAGACCCAGGGATGTATTGGAATTGGCACTAAAACTCCTTCACCATTCACCAGGGTAGGAAATGTAGCCACTTCAGAGGGTCCACCATCAGCAACTACCTGTTTTATGCCAGGCTTATATCTATTATGGGTACATGCAGAATCTTCATCAGTGTGAGTCTTCTGTAATCCCACAGTTACACTACTCTGAGGATAACAGCTGCAGTATGGATAGAATAGAATGACAGCTTGAATAGACACTAAAGATTTGGCAAATTTTAAAACATGAAAAGGGAAAAACACTGGAAATTGAAACAAAAAATTCAAACATTGAAAATACAAACACAAAAATTTCAAACATTGTCAAGCATTGAACATTCAAAAACTTAGTAGTCAAACATTGAAAATGTAAATTTCCCTCGAAATAATTTAAAACCAGTTCTTGTCTTCAATTACAAGTCGTTACCTAACTTTATTTTATATGTCATTTTATACAGCCAAAAGACAATAAATTATGTCGAGTTGTCAAATAAGCAAAGAAGTTCCAAACCCTTATTCTAACACCACTTTATTTGACTAGCTGTAGAATCTTTTTGTGTGTTAGTTTTAAATCAAATGTCACATTACACACACCTTTGAAGAAGTTTAGCTTTGATGTCATCAACCCCTAAAATATTTTCCTTGAAGTTTTTGGGATCAACAAAAAGCTTATATGAAAGTGAGAGAGCATTTATGTTCCTTGTGATAAGCACCAGAGATGGCCTCTGAACATTCCCATGGAAGCCTCTTTAATCAGTCTTTTTTTTACCCTTAGCTGCTTTAAATGAGGGCATCATTAATTGCTTTGTTTGTGTTGCTTTTTTCTGAATTGTTTAGTGATGCCTTGGGTAAGTTTTGATGTGCGCTGAAGTAAATTTTGTTGACCTGTATCTGGTTCACCATTGCTGCATGTGTTCGCCAGTTGTAGATATAGGTTCTCCCTTTGGTTAGTTGTATTTGAAATGGCTTTTTTTCTTCTTTTTTTTTTTTCTTTTTTTTACAATTTCCAGATTTAAAGGCTATCATTACTCTGTTTTTCTCTTTTTGATTAGTTTTACATAATTTTTGGGCTTTTTGACATCTTTCATTCATCTATTGAACGTCTTTTTTTTTTATCATTATTTTATTTCTATTTGCAAGTTAGATAATTATTGTCGTAAATTTTCTATAATAAGCAGAGATGGCAAAAGTACTCACTATCCGTACTTGAGTAAAAGTACAGACCTTGTGTTAAAAAATACTCTGGTAAAAGTGGAAGTACTGATAAAACTTCTTTACTCAAGTAAAAGTAACAAAGTACAGGCTTGTAAATTTACTTAAAGTATAAAAGTAAAAGTAGAAACCACTTTTTTCATGCCGTTGCCTACATTTTAAATGGATGTCTGCCAATAGGACTAGATCTCCGTTGTGTTCATTTTCAATCATCTCGTCGTCCATGCTACTATGCTAACGCCACCGCCACCAAGCTGCAATGATTTGCCGCGAATGAATACCGCCGAATCTGTCGATTCATCTTGTATTGGTGCGTCAAATGCAACGTAGATTCCCATCCAATTAGATTAAATTTGGTATTGATGATGTGAAAAATAATAACGGTAACTCCATTGAAATGATTCAAAACTAAAGTAACGAGCCAATTTTTAAAAATGTAAGGAGTAGAAAGTACAGATATTTGTGTAAAAATGTAAGGAGTAGAAGTAAAAAGTCGCCATAAAAATAAGTAGTAAAGTAAAGTAAAAATATCAGAAAAATCTACTTGAGTACAGTAACGAAGTATTTGTACTTCGTTACTTCCCATCTCTGATAATAAGTAGTTAACTCATAGTTAATACAGGATTTAACATGGGGTCTATTTTTCAAAAAAGACTATTGGTGTTTTACCCTTTATTGATATAATCATTAAAAACTGTTTTATATTTACTTAGGTTATTTTTTTTTTCAAGTATTATTCGATTTGTGACGTTTCTCATTTTATTTTGAAAAAATAAAAAAACCAACAGGAAATTTGTAAGAGGGTGAACATTTATGTATTCAGATCAGGTAGACCCCATGAATCATCCAATGACTGTGCTCTTTCTTCCCACATAGTTAAGTGCTACTACTTTTGTCTTTGATTGTGTCTTATGGTATGTTGCATACAATCAACAATCCAGGTGTGTCCTTACAGCTCATGGGGGTTGCAGGTCTGTGATTAAATCACAAGGTGGGTCAGAGACATATTATTCTGTCAAATTCAATTCCTCACCCAGGAATACTTATAAGATTAAGATTGTAATTATTTTGGGCAATACCTTATCCCAAAGCAAGCAAGGTGGTGACAATGAAAAAGGAACCTTTTTCTCTTAATAACAAGAAATAATCACAAGATCCTGCTTTGGTATTAGCAGCTATCTGTTATGACAGACTTAGGTCAATGGACAAGATGCAGTGATAAAGGAACGCAAACACACCAGAGTGGTGCATTTAGGAGTATTCACATATTCAAGAGTATAAGCTTAGTTAAAAGTGGCAGTATTTTATTAACACAGTCCTTTCAGGATAAAACTGTCAGGGTTTGGTTGAGGTTTTGAGGACCCAAATGCAGAGGCGAGGAGGCAGAGGTGAGTCGATGTAGTTTTAATGGAGTACTCACAGGTAACTGAGGCGGGAATCCAAAAATCCAACTTAAAAATGCGAAACAAACTATAACCTTGGAGACATCCTGGAAAAACATGTATGAAGAGCCAGGAAAAGACAAGGGAGCAGCACTGAGAGTTTATATGGGAGAATGAACAAAGACAGGACTAATGAGCAAATAAGGAGCAGGTGTGAAGAGAGGATTCGAGAAAGGAGCTAGGGAAAAGGAGACCAACACAAGAGGGCAACAGAGGGCAACAAAGAAAAACCTCAAATATATCCAGAAAACACTACAAAAAGGAAATAAACCAATAAAACTAGAAAATATAGAGGAAAGTAAAACTTAATACTCAAAGGAAAACTCAACAGAACCAAGACGTGACAAGAACCAGTCTAATAGAAAAGCTCTGAATCAGAAATACTTTATATGGGGCTAGACAGATAGTAAAAAATTCTGTTAGTGATTCCTCCCCACAGTTCTCTTGAAGTTGTATAACCATAGTGCCAACTTGGTAGAAATAAACCCTTTCAAACTAACCCAGGTATTTTCAAACTTAAGATTCCTAATTGTGTTTTGATAAAGTGTGACTGTTATGTCTACACAATTAGAATATAGGGTGGGTGTGGTTTAAAACTGCTTAAGTGTTTAAAGCACTAAAGCTTAGGTTTGCTTTAATGAAACTGATTCACTTTCTATGCTACACTGACCAAATTAACCCACCATGGCTGTCTCTAATTGCGCACAGTAGGGAGTGCAGTACCTCTGGAGGAAAGCAATAAGGTCAATTTGATTCTTTCACGGTCATGAATTTGTAATTGATACAAATGTCTTTGTTTTGTTTATTGCATTACCAAAAGTTCTAAAAAAAAATACTAAATCACTACCCAAATATTTGGAGACTATAATTATTAGAATGCAGGTTATTCTATTTCAAAGTTAGTTGAAAAAAAAAACCCCACTTGTTTGGAAAGCTTTTTTTAAAAATAGTTTTGTAAAGTCTCACCGTTTTAAATTTTTTATTTTTTTATTTTAAGTAAAAATGATTAATACACAGACAAAAACAAGAAAAGTCTCTTGAGAGTATTTCAATTATTCAGGAGCTGTGGGGCATGGAGCACGGTGGGCTTGGTTGAGCAGTGTTTAAGCTGAGGCAGTTTGTACTTGCAATTAGAGATGAAGAGGCTATTTGTCTCTGTAGTGTGCAGAGCTCTTATCAGCGGTTTGTTTGTGGCACAACTTCATTTGCATGAATTTTTTGGAGAGTTTGATGAAAACGCTGTGCTGTTGGCTGTAACAAGAGGAACAGATTGTCCTCACAACATGCATTCCTTCGCAGAGCTCATATTGTTCTTCATTGTTTAAATTGGGACAGGATTATCAGTGCAGCATCCTGACAAATAATATATGTGAAATACAAAGTATTTCAATTTAGTTAAATGTGTAAAGCTTTTATAAATGCAGTTTTAGTAATTAAAGTAACCCCTTTCATAGCCTGTGTGTCCTTCAAACCTGGTGCATTCCTGATTTAACAGCATTAACTGATAAATTAAACTTACCAAATCTGGTTGGGAAGAATGTGCAAACACCTTTCCATCCATACAGACATAAAATCATGTCCTTTTGCTTGTTCTTTAAGAGGAAATAGAGGGTATTCCACCTAAAACTGTTGTAGCCATATTTGTTTTGCTTCCGCCTTCTGCTTTTGGTAGACGTCATATACATCACTGCATTTTACTGTTCTAACATTTCTGTATCAGTATAATGCATCCATTGTCTTCTGACGAGATGTGCAGTATTTCACGAGTTTGGGAATTCTCAAATCTCAGGACAATTCATCTAGCTTGCAAGGTAAGAAAATTAAGACTGTTGTTAAAAAAAAAAGGCAGAAAGAAACTCATCACTAAAAGAAAGAGAAATCTATTTTAAACTTCTTTGTAAGACTGTAAATTCAGACTAAAATTATCCATTTAGTTTACATAGATGAATAGTTGGAGTTGTATGGCCTAGTCAAAGTCCAGAACTTAATCTGACATATAATCAATGGCAAAATCAATTAAAATCTTCAAAACCTTAAAATCTTCCTAGATGGTATTTTTTTCCAACTTGAAAGACCCTGACCTATTTTCTAAAATACTTCATAAAGAAATTAGTTTTGGGAAATGCAGAGCTGACAAATCAAATGAACATTTGCTTTTTTAAATTAAAGTAACTAATCATTTTCCTTCCACTTCATTACTTTATACTATTTTTGATTAAATGTTGCATAATATCCAATATAATATATTGCAACTTAATACATGTAAAATTTTGCAGTGTTCAAGAAGAATAATGCTTTTTTAAAGTTTCTATATTCATCTATACAGAATTAGCAGATTATAAAAAAATCCTGAAAATGTGTTCTGTTTAAAATCTTTAAGCATTGCATCTTCTCTGCACCTTTATTTTAAATGTGTCAAGTTTTTTTTTTATGTTTTCATTTTGTTTTGCTGTTTTTTCTCCTTCTATTTCAAAGAGTTTTAACACTAGGTAGATATAAAATGAAGGATGACCGAGTTGTTCCCCTATCCCAGTAAACTAGTTTAAATTTACTTGAAGATTTCCAGGAAAGAAACTTTACACACTGGTACCTTAACCACTACTAGTTTATCCAGTTCTGTAGCTGACCCTAATGTTAAACATCTATAGATGATTAGAGGGAGGCAAAAATAACCCCATATATGATCAACTATTGAATATACCATAAAAGCTCTAATCATATTTGACACTTTTGAAAAGGGGAGCAGAAAAAAAGAATATCAGACACATGTAGAACCAATAAAGTCTTTTATCCATTTTTCAATAAAAAATACATTCATACAGAAACTATTTTACAAAACAATTCCAAATGAAAAAAATCCTGTTATGCCATAAAACAAACAAAAATAGAGCCTCATATTTTCCATGTTTATCCAATAAAGTATTTTTTTTTTCTAGGTAAAGACAGGGTATATTTGCAAGTCTCTGAAAAGTTAAGATAAAGAATTTAGAAGTAAATAACAATTTTTCATTAAAACCATATGGGCACCAAAATGCAAGATGATAACATTTCAAGTGTCCAAAAAAATTCACATCTATAAAGTTGCTTTTTTTTTTCTCTTGAAAAATGACAGGCCACAGGTGTAGGCGCTATAATGCCATTTAATAATGTGCATTGCTTAATCTTAATGTTTCTCCCATAACTCAAGTGTTACACAAATGAAAATAAAAATGGAGTGCATCTATTTTACAGTAATTTTTCAGCCTTTATTCTGTTTTATTTAGAAATGACTCACTGCGCTTGCTTTTGGTCCCATACCCTTTCAAAATATATGCTTTCTTACAAAACATCCTTTCAACAATAAATGCATCTTTGCATTTCTTGACATTTCTCAGTGTAAAAAAAGAAGCATTATTAACGCATTTTACAACAGGAAAACTTGCAAAAAGTTATTACAAGGCTACCTGTGATGCTGAGTGATATGAAGATACAAAAGGAATGAAGTTTATTTTTAACACTTTATTTCTTTTTATTATCCAGGAGAAACTTTGTGTCAGTTGGCAAAAGTGGATGAAATCATCTGCAAAAAAAAAAAACTTTAACTGAAGTTTGAACGTGCAAAAAGTGAAGCTGGTGAAAGCAAAAATGTCTGGTCCCAGTCTCCACTTTAGAGACAGAAACCCGTTGACCTGAAGTGCAGCACAGCTGAACTGGTTAGACTGGTCTTGGTACCGTTTAGTCAGATTAAGAGTTGTTTGAACTGGGACTGAGGAAAAATACTGACTCACGTTGGGAGCAAAGTGAGACAAAACATACATAATAACTTGTGAATAAGACGAATGTCATCATTTCATAGGGCGTTTTTTTTTTTTTAAACAGATAACGCATCAGCTATTACAAACTGCCCTGTGTTTCCTGTAAATCCCACCTCCATAGTGCTTATGAGACCAAATACACATTTCACGAGAACATGTTTCCTAGGCTCTGTACCTTTGAAAGCAGCTTACAGTGTATCTGCAGTGCATCCACATCGTCTTATACTACATAGTAGTAAACCACAATAAATGTGATTTTTTTCCCCCAATGTCCTTGCGGTTTCCGTCTAACATTAAAATCACTTAGAATATAATTTGTTCTATTATAACCAAGAAAAAGAAACGACATATGGAACAACGGCAGTTATTTCTAAGCTGATATACGGTAGATAGTACTTTTTATACTTGTTCTGAGTTTGGAAAAATCTGATAAGAAAAAACAAAAACAGGTGCAAAATTATAGATAAGAGCCTTTATAAAGCTTTTCAGTAAACGCGCTATTGCATTAGCAATGGTCGTTTTGTGAGGGAGTGATCTTTCTTACAGGACAAGGCCACTTACATAAGGCATCAGTAAGGTCAACAGTGCATTTACAGACAGAACTGAATAGAAAACGAAGTTTAAGAAAACAGGGAAAAAATATACCTCAACCAATATAGTTGCTAAGCAATAGTGGTATTCCTAATTTAAAATGACAAAAATGACTGCCTTATGTTTTTAATATTTTTTTTGATACTGAGTAACATGAGTAGCTGCACTTAACTGGAATTTTGTCGTCCTTTACGCACACAAGTGAGCAAGACATCCTCAGATCCCATGCATTGGCTGTTATAATGGCCATAACTGTTAGTGTACTATAGTTTTTTTTGTTTGTTTTTGTCTTTTTGGATACAAGGCTTACACAATGGACAACAAAATGAGCTTTATAACGTGTATGTTGTGAGACAGGCCACGTACTACATTGCACATTTAATAGCTGCACTAAACAAAACACCCTCCCAAGTTTGGACAGGGAGCTGTAATTCCGCCTCCAGGCAGAAAGGGGTCATCCTTTGGACAAAGAAAATAAAAAGAATCGGCTCCAGCAACCAACCCCTTACTCCCTGCCATAGCGATAAGACCAATGGAGACAGACTTCTTTACTTGCATTCATTCTTACAGAGACATCGAGTCATCCTCTCTCCCCCTTTCCTCCCTTCCCTCCCCTTTAAAGAAAACTGCCATTATATACCATCACCCTTTCAATGTAATTCAGTTGCAAGCTCCACCTGCTCTGTAAAGCCAGCACAGGCATCCAGTCACAGGCACTCAGACTCCCATGCATACAGGCAAGCACACGGTCATTGGAGGAATTGTACCCCCACTCCTGGAGTCCCATAATCTTCCAGGAAAAAAAAAAAAAAACTGAAAAAAGCCTTTAACACCATCTTCCCATCAACTCCAGCCAAGATCTTTCCCATCTTCTCTTTCACCCCCTGCTTTGCCGTAAAAGCCTTTCAAGAGCAATCACCACAGCGAGGTGTTGGAGGCACAAAGTATGGTGCAAATAATAGCCTGTGTTGCTTCATGTCTCTCCACTGACTGGAACACAGCGGTGCCCCTGTTAATGCTCCCAGGACACACTGGCCTTGCTGATCCCCAATTGGTCGGGACAATAAACCAGACTCATCCCTCAGAGCACTCAACATGTAGGCCATCTTAGATGTGCCTCTTCATGTGCAACGCCAGGTGGTCCGAACGGGAAAAACACCTAGCAGAGACAAAAAAACAAAAGAAAAAACAACATATAAATATAAATAAAGCTGTTGGAAAGGCATGTTTAGATTTTTTCTTTGTTGTACCATCATAAAACTGTTAAAAACCCTGTTATTTTAAAAAAAAATGGAAAGGAAAATAATTTTATATTTATAAAAAATGACATATTAATTTGGCCGCACACATGTTAACAATACAGTTTGCAAATGTAGGTTTTGGTTTTAGCATAGCTGATGATCAAAGTTTTCCAGTATGACTAGACGGGTTAATATGCTTAACTTAAAATATTAAAACAAAATATGCAGATATATCTGTATGCATATTTATGAATGCTACTTTACTACTTCTACTACTACTGCTACTTTTTTGTCATATTATATCATCTCAAGGCTGAAACACAGTCAAAAATTTAAAAACTGGCTGTCTTATAAGGTAAGGTAAACAGCAGAGTTATCTATGACTAGAATCTAGGAGCAATTTCCCAAATACAGATTTAGGTTTTCCACTACATGCAGCTTACATAGAATTGCAGAAAATGTGTTGCTTTTTAATACAAATGAAATTAATTCACTATGAATGGAAAAACAGATTTTGAGACCTGTCAAACTTTAAAGAGTCAAGGAACATTAAAGTCTGCTCTCGACCTTTATTTACCCCACTTCTTAGTTTAAGACCCTTTGCTAATCTTTGTTAATGAATGAGTGCTTAGCACAACATTTTAAAAAGATAAAAAATATTTTTGCTCACTGTAGATTTTAAAGATGGAAAAAAAAACGTGATCTCACCTGTCGCAGTGATTGCATTTAAATGGCTTTGCTCCAGTGTGCTTCCTGAAGTGTCGGGTAAGTTCATCACTTCGTGCAAAGCGCCAATCACAACCCTCCCACGAACACCTGTAAGGCTTCTCACCTAGGGAAAAAATACAAAAATCAAATGTTACATAAATTGATTAACTTACACTGTTCTGTGTCAAAAAGTACAAAAATTATCATGTAACTCATTACAGTTTCATTGACAAATTTGATTTGGATGCTTCAAGTTTAGTATCCATTAATGAATACATTTGCAATGTTAAGTCCTTCTTGAATGGGCCATATAAACAGTACACAGGCTGATATAATGCTAATATCTGCCAAAGTATGATCCCCAAGAGGAATGGGCCGACTACTGTAAGCCGAGGAGAACAACAACCTTGTGAGACTTTGGATTTGTGGTATGCTGCTGTTCAGAGCTGCTTTAAAAGGAATGCTTATGTAATAATGGGAGGCTGTTCAAGAAAAAAAGAAAAACAGAGTGAGTTTCCAAAGACTATAAGGGCTTTTATCCATAAGGCCATCAAGGTTGGAGAGAAAGCTCGGAATGCAACTTTCTTTGCTAATAGGCAGCACAGCTGTAAACACCCTGGCAGGGGTCAGAGGTGACAAAGGAAACTGCTAACATCTGAACTCTTTGCTAAAACCCAGCAAATGTCAGTCAGTCTGTTTGTCTATCTATTTCTCTTTTTTTATTGAAAGCATACAGGCAAGTCTCTGAGTCTTTTCCCATAGTGAAATCTGAGATCTGTTGATTTGTTTTAGGATCCACATCCTCTGAGTGCAACCCTCCCCCTTTCGTACCTCCCCTCCCCTCCCCTCTGGAAGACATCACGTTTCACTGGCTGAATTAGATCACAGTTGAGGGCATTCCTTCTCAAAAAGTATTCAAACTATGTGGGAGTGTTTGACAAAGTAAATCTTTATTCAAAAGTTTTATTGTAGAGTATATTTACCTGTGTGTGTGCGCTGGTGTGCTTTGAGGTGTGAGCTCTTGGTATACACCTTTCTGCATCCGTTGAAATGGCACCTGTGCACTCGCCTCCTCCCATCGGGTGACGCCTCACCACTGGCCACCCCTGACCTTTCTGTGACCTCAGTTCTTATTTTTCCAGGTGTGTTTTGCACAGTTTGTATTGAACTCCACACCTGGGCCACGGAGCCCTCTTTGACGAGCTCAGGAGAGGAAGGTGGTGTGCTGATAATGCCAGAGCCCAAGTCTTCTCCACTGTCACCCAACATGTCGGTCAGAGAGGCAGAGGAGAAGTCAATGGTTGGGGAGAGCTCCTCAGAGCTGTCCGAGGCTTCGCTGCTGGCATCGGAGTTGAAACCACCGACATCAAGGGGCTGCATGTCCTGATTGTCCATCTCCTCCTTGATGTGGGCAATCTTTGGGTCTGACTCATTTGACTTGTCCCCGCAGGCGAGCATCAACTTGCTCCACAGGTCCTCCTGGTTATCAAACTTGAGGTCAGTGGCTGAGACGTAGGGCTCGCTCTGGAGGTACCTCTCCAGCTCAAGGCATGTCTGTGTGGAGGTGGGACAAAATGGTAATAAATTAGATGATGCACAGAGCCTAAGGCCTGTAATGTAATACTTTTGCTGAGCTGGAAAATCCCTGAAATTACCCAAAATGTTCTTAATTTTAACAGGGTGCCCCCCTGTATTAAGTTATTACATTCTTAGTAACAGCAGAAGGAAGAAACACTGTGGCAATGCTACAGGCTATACTTTCTCTGTGCTCCCAGGAAAAAGATAAGACACAATGTCCTATGCAGAAGTGCACTCTCAGGGTGCCCTCTGAGGCTGTACCAGGGAGGATTACAAGCACCACATATTGTCCTGAGAGCATGCAAGAACAAGGTGCTTTTTCTGTAAACGCATGCATGGGTGTGCAAGCGTGCAAAGATGGGTGTGTGCGTAGGTGCATTCTGACGTAGGTCATGAAATTTACATATGTTAAAGAGCCACCTCCTCCTTGAGTTAGAGATGTGCTTGTAGATCTTTTAAACCCATCAATTATTCATCATAATGTGGATTTAATAATGCATTTGGAGGCATTGCTAGAAATAACATAGCACACGGGGGACTGGGAGGAGGGAGGTCTATTTCGTGGTGGTCCATAAAAAGCTCTGCATGAATACTGCAAGAGCAACTATGTATTGTAGGCCTTTTTTATGCAAAAAGGAAGTGAGAGCACTTTCTTAACCCTCTGTAGACAGCATGTGCAGGCCAAAGAGGAAATCTGATTACAGCAATCATAAAAATCTAAGAATCGGATCTGGTAAAAGAAGCAATTGGAGGCTAAATTTCTAAGGCATAATCCTGAACCCTAGTATCCCACCATTTTCAGCCTATGAATACATCAGACAGCAGAAGCATACTTGATAAACCTTTTACAAAAATCTGCACTTAGCATCTGCCAGGAAATACCTGATATGTGCATTAGTTAGGAATAATTCAACTGTTATTTAATCACTAGAACAAATGTAAACAACATTTTTAATTGTTAAATTTTTTGTTAGTCTGACAATGATTCTTTTTCTACACACAAATTAGATCCATCATGGAATCAACTTAAACAATGAGAACATTTTTAATTTAAATGTACTTTTATTTGTGATTACTAGTACAAAGAGAGGACCAGGGGAGACCAATGATCCTAAAATTTTCTGTGGTTTATTGAGTCAATCTTTTTTTGTTAATAAACTTTTAGACAATAAAAAGCAGTTTTTTTTCTTTTCTTTTTTTTATTGTATAAACATTATAATTAGCGGAAAACACCAATTCATTGCTCAAACATGCTTCCTTCTTGTGTCAACTTTAAAAGAGTTGCCCCATGGTTTACACTTGTCACTCACTCTTGACCCCACCCACAAATGACACCAGAACCACAATTTTAGCTCAGCACAGTTTTCAATCAAAACTGTACAGAAGAGGATTAGGGCCACTGGAAAAAAAAAAAAAAGTTAACTGATTTTTTTTTATTTTATTTCAGTATAGTATGGGAAAAAAGTCAGAATTCTGACTTTAA
>NW_015150668.1:279681-281550 GCF_000732505.1 Cyprinodon variegatus
AAAGTCAGAATTCTGACTTTTTTCCCATACTATACTGAAATAAAATAAAAAAAAATCAGTTAACTTTTTTTTTTTTTTCCAGTGGCCCTAATCCTCTTCCATAAAACTGTTTGGCTAAGTAAATAAATACATTTCTTACAGGATACATCAGCTCAGCTCATCTTGTCTAAACGTATGCACCAATATTTTTAAAGAAATTTTATGTTGTTCTGTAGAGTTTTCTTTTCTCTCTCTTTCATTCAAATCAAATTTAAAATAATCTCTGTAGGTTGCAGTTTCCCACCAAAGGATGTATTCTGGCCCCCATTATAAAACTTCATGAATACGCCCCTGTCCATGTCAACATGTCTGGAGGAAATACCAGAAGACTTTAAATGTCTGGGAGTGAGACTTGGAACGAATAGCGTGAAAGGGGTAGGATACATTGGGAGACAGAAGAAACAAAAAAATGATTTTTTTCATTTTATGTGTCAATCTGAACGATAGGAGACTTTTCCAGACTAAAACTTTCACAACAGCGTCCGTTTGGTCAAGACAAACTAGTCTCAACTGTCATTCCTGAGTCAGACTGGTCTCTCTCATGTGTGTTTGAGTGTGTGTGAGTGAGATGGAGAGAGAGAAAGAGAGAAAAGAGAGAGAGGGGGAGAGACAGGGGGCGTAACAGGAGGAGGAGGAGGTGCGCGGAAAGACTACCCTCGCCATTCAAGCGCTCTATCAGCAGCACAGCGTATTTCCATTTTATCGCATGCCTATGAGTTTAAATCATCTACATAAATATTTGCATCTGCAACCGTAGCAAGAAAAACAGACAGCTTGTTGTAACGGAGCAAAAAAAAAAAAAAACACACACACAAACGCGCAAATATTGCACATAGCAAGAAATGCAGTTTTAAAAGTTACATGATTTTTTTTTTTTTTTTATTAATTATTTGTTTGGTTATCTTTTTATAGCCACTCTTCCAATCTGTAAAACACTATTAAATTGCTTATTTTACAGTTAAAGTGAAGTGCCACTGAGGGAACTGCAGGACTTCCCTAAAAGTCTACTTTTGACAGAGACACGCAGCTGTCACCGCAACCATGCTGTCCCCAAATCAAATTAGGCACATACCCTGCGCTCCTTGTTAAGCACTTCCACTTCAGCTAAGCTGTGCTGTCTCCTTACCTGCTGCCAGTATTCTTCCAGAGAAGGTAAAGCGGAAAAGTATCCGGTGTCGTGCACAATCTGGAGCTCCTGGAAGATGCTGCACATCGGTATGACATCCATTTCACTCCCGAGTCTTAGCCGAAGCAAGAAGCGAAGTAAAGCGAGTAAAGAAGGATGTTGTATTCGGAAGGAAAGTGGACACTCTGCTGTATGTGCATGTATGACAGCCTTTGGATAGATGCGCTGTTCCACTGCTGACGGTCTGAGTTTGTGACGCACCGAGGAGCGCACCACACTGAACTCACTCAAAAGTCTGTCAGCGCACTGTAAACTTCCCCCCCGATTCAAAATTACAGACAAACTCACCCCCATGTGATTACATTACGTTTGGTACGCGAACCAATCGGTTTGCAGAGCGCAGGGCCCGCCTACAACCTCCCTTTGACCAATGCTGAGGGATTTGGCTCAGCCCTCCCTGGTAGGGTTGGTGCACTATTTTTAGAGAGCTATATAAGCAGCAGCAGAATGAGGAAGTTGAGTTCAGTACCGATTCAAAATTTTGAACTGCTGGTGGTTTAAAGTGGCGCTGAGAAGCGTCTGCTTTTGCCTTGCAAGAGAGCCGTTTAACTATGTTTATATCAACCAACAGGATGCATTTATCGCTACTGGAGATACTATATATAGATAGATAGATAGATAGATAGATAGATAGATAGATAGAT
>NW_015150668.1:285698-285979 GCF_000732505.1 Cyprinodon variegatus
TAGATAGATAGATAGATAGATAGATAGATAGATAGATAGATAGATAGATAGATAGATAGATAGATAGATAGATAGATAGATAGATGGTATTTTATACAATACATTTCCATCATTACAAGTACACTAGTGTTGTGTTTTAAATCATTTTACTTTAAATCATGAGCAATGACTGATTGAAAGGCACTCCATAATCATTTATGGCATGGAAGAATCAACTTGTATATTTGTATTTTTTTTCTCTCTTTTTATGTTATGATTTAGTGCTGCTCAATGGGGCAGTG
>NW_015150668.1:287937-302188 GCF_000732505.1 Cyprinodon variegatus
GACATTTCACAAATGTATTGTGAAAAATGTTTCATTTGTAATATTTACATTTCTTCTAAACAAGATATTTTAGTCATCTTTGACTTTTAGCAGGAGTGTTGGCCTAGTGGCTAGAGCAGTGCGCTTGTGCTATGAGAAGGTTGCAAGTACCTGGTTTGATCGCCACTGCCTCCTCTCTGGGTTCCTGAGCAAGACCCTTTACCCCACACTGCTTCCCGGGTGCCGCGCAATGTCAGCCCACTGCTCCCCAAAGGGATGGGTTAAATGCAGAGAGTGAATTTACTATTGGAGCAATAAAGGGATTTACATATGTTAGTACTTTATTATGATTTATTTGAATACAAAATCCAAGGTTTAATAAAAAATTTTTTTGAATATTATATTTTTTATAAACCAGACCAGAAACAGAACCTAATAGACATTTTTCCTAATTGTATCATCTTTTTTAGTTCTCAGAAACAATAACAATTCTTTGGGGAACTTTACCATGAATAATGGTTTATTTTCTGATACTTATGCCCAAAGATTTATAGAACAGAGTAAAAGTCTGTTAATAATCAAAATCAGAAATTTAAAAATGGTTGATGTTAAAGGCAGCAAGACACCTTATTCATACAAACTCGGTCATCCTTCCTTTTTTCTCCCCATTGCAAATAGAAGCCAGTTTAGTCAATGCAGCAATTTCAACTTGCTCAGTAGCACTGCGACATGAGGTACAGTACAGCCCTCTTCCTTGCCCCATTTAAATTATCGATTGAGTCCATTTTTGAGATATGATGGAGAAAAACATTAAAATTGCTAAAGAAACACATAAGCTAGGCTTGAATCAAGATACCAGAAGAAACAAATAAGTGTAATAAGAAATGGACTTTTTAGGATGCATGAGTGGAACCAAGATGCAACCAATGAACATTGCTGCACAGCACAATTTGTGATGCATGACCGAGCAGTTACCCCGGGTTCTAATGAAAGCATAAACTCAGCGGATTGTTTCTGCCAACACCTATTCTACCAGGAGCAGCTCAGAGCAAAGTATCTCAGAGTGGTTGGACTCAGATCATGTGAGGATTTTATCATTTCTCTATCTGCTCACCTTGCCATTCAGCCCTTGCCAAGTTCTAGGCATCTATCCCACTCCCTACACAGAGCCACCCTGGGTGAAGAGCAATGCTCCATACATAAAAGCACCCACTACATACATCACTTTGCATGATGACATCAGCAACCTTTGTCAGGAGCTGCAAAATAAGAGATACTTGTCTCCTTTTTGCAAAGTGCAAATCATTAGAACAATATTCTGAGGCAGCAATGAGCTCAGGGGGATCATCAAAAGTCTGATCAATCTACTTGGTCTATGAAACAAATCTGATAGACTCTCCTTTTCATGACTGTCCAGAGATCCATGAGGATTATTATGAGTCTCTCCTCAGCATTGCAGACAATTTAATAAGCTATTAAGTTATAATAGACCAGCCATAAAAATGATAATTCAAAAAAAATGCTGTGGCACTTTTTGTAGTGGCGTGCAGCTTGAGGCATTCCAGGAGGGGCTGGTTTACTTCTGCAGGAGATAATGTCCACATGTTCGCAGTAATCTCAATCACCTGTGGCTATCTTTGTTAAGTTGACACACAGCAATGCTGTGCGGTAATATTCAGGAAACCACATTTCTGCTTCATTTGTTTCTTGCAGAAGCATTTGAAACAAGAGGTTAGACGAGGAAAAAATGTGGCCACCCACCGTGCATGATGAGAGTTTCTATTAAAAGATGGTAATATGTCTCTCACATTTCTAGAATGACATGATATAAATATACACTGGCATTCTTCTGGAAATATATATCCCCATCCACCCGCCCTCTTTCAACAGAAATGATCATTGCTTTTCCATAGTTTGTGAAGAGCAAACACTTGATCATCAACCTAAGATTTGTATTATTCTTGTTTGGTAAATGTCACGATTATTTAAAACTTTGACAATTAGTTAAGGGGCATTATCATATTTCTTTGAAATTTGTTTGAATAGACAAGCACAAACTCACATTTTGTGAAGTAGAAAAATATATATTTTACTCCTCTTGAGTCAAGACTTTCAGTTTAGCAATACTAAAATTGCTATGCATTCTTGTTGCAAAGAGTGGTTGGAATATGTCTGTGGAATATGTCTATGTATGGTATGTGTCCATGTAAAACCATTCTGTTGAAGCTCTGGCAATCTCTAGTTTTGCAGTCCTGCTGAAAGATTTACCCCAATCCAGTCTGTGGAATTTATCTGGAATTGGCCCTTATTTACCTTAATTTCTTTTCCAATCAACTCAACTATCTTCCCTGCACCACCTCGTGAAATTCTACCCCATGGAATCATGTTTATGTCAATAATAATATCTCATGCAGATCAAAAAGTTCACTTTTGGTCACATTAGACTGAAGTCCTTTTTCCCCTGTATTTGTGTTCTATGTATGGTATGTAGCAAAATACCAGAAAAGGCTCTTATGGCTTACATTAAAGGAATAGTACACCCAAAACATGATTAGCCTTCATTTTCTACTCACCCCCATGCTGAACAACACTCTGGAGTACTTTTTTGATATCTCAAATGCATCTGGAGATCTGGGAGGCTTCTTGCTGTCTGCTGACATTCAAATAATGGAGGTCTATGGTGCCCGAGACAGAAAGGTCCATAAAAGTCCACAAAAAACATGTCAATATTCCTCCATACTGGTCGTCTAATGTATTCCAAGTGTCCTGAGTGGGTAGCGTCCAGAATTTACTCGAAACGAAGTCATTTAGAATGTTTTTAGAGCATAAACAGTAGTGTATAGGATTTCCTGAAAGCGCGCACCTGCGCGATCACGACGCTACGGAAGCCGGCAGACCAAACCAGATGAAAGTGTGCATTCAGCGTCTGCTCTGCCGATAATGCAAGCGTAGAAGAAGAAATGTGCTGTTTACCTGTGCAAAGAAAGAAACAACGAAAGAAAAATGTCTGAGTTCTTTGCCGAGCTGAATGCGCTGGTTTGGTCTGCCGGCTTCCGTAGCGTCGTGATCGCACATGTGCGCGCTTTCAGGAAATCCTATACACTACTGTTTATGCTCTAAAAACATTCTAAATGACTTCGTTTCGAGTAAATTCTGGATGCTACCCACTCAGGAAACTTGGAATACATTGGACGAGCAGTATGGAGGAATATTGACACGTTTTTTGTGGACTTTTATGGACCTTTCTGCCTCAGGCGCTGGGCACCTCCATTATTTGAATGTCAGCAGACAGCAAGAAGCCTCCCAGATCTCCAGATGCATTTGAGATATCAAAAAAGTACTCCAGAGTGTTGTTCAGCATGGGGGTGAGTAGAAAATGAAGGCTAATCATGTTTTGGGTGTACTATTCCTTTGAGACCTTTTCTACAGAAGGTCAGAATTTGTGAGGTCCACAACTTCTAGTTTTCATGCCAAGAGATTAAGTGTTGATCTCTGCAGCTCCTCCAGTGTTCCTGCAGGCTTCTTGCTTGCTTATATGACGAATAGCGCTAGTCGGTTTGATTTCCTATTATGTCTGGAGAGAATTGCATTTATGAAGTTGACATTCCAATTTCAGATGATGTACTGTACTAATACCAGTTGGAGGCTATGTTCACAGTGAAAACTTTTGCCTTATGTCACATGCTGTTGGTTGCCTGTTAATTCAGCTCACTGTCGTTGACACTTTAGTATAATTCTGCCAAGCTCTCTTCACCACATAACCAAATGGAAGGAGGGTCTAACTGCTTACTGGTGTTACACCATAATCTATTCCGTGGGTCACATAATATGGTGGTACATAGAATATGTTTCATCACCAGTTCCTGTTAAACTCACCTTGGCTGAGAGTGATTCATGGGGCCGTATGTGACATGTAACAGGCACTGCTCTGCCACTACAGAGGGACGGGAAATAACCTTTATCTCTGCTGCACTACTACACCCCACGGCACAACCACATCCTGTCCCCTATTAGTTATCTAGGTGCAAAGTCAAAGTGAATTTGAAATTTCTAAACTCAATTTCACTGAGATATTCCAACATTTCTGCATCCACCACACCTACTCACAGAGCTGCTTCACTCTATCCAGGTCTTTACTGCATTTATTGCCTTGCTAGTTCTCTTTGAAGGGCCTGTATTGGCCATTTTCAATGCTCCAAGCATGTCTTTCAGCTTGCTGACTGTTAAGTCACTCTTTTACATAGGAAAACATGGAACCGACTTGCTCCAGTCATGGAATTCGCTCTCAGTGTCAATTTACCTCCCTTCTATTTACCTTTGTCTTTATGATGTTATTAGAACATTTATCATAAAACATCATCATCCACTAATATCAGCAAAACAGATATTAGTGGATCAGGATCAGTTTCTCAATAATGAGTTAAAGCTTCAGCATTTGGATGTAGATATTTTCTTTTCATGTGTAGGAAAAATAGATTTAAACAATCCGTTGTTCCTGAAGTCATGATATGTAATATTAATGATAATAAAATTGATGGGCAGACGTACAGGTGGACGAACGGATGGATTATGCTGGATTTTATTTAACAGTATTTGTGTAATGAGAACATATGCTGTAACCTCCAGATTTCCCATTTCTTAGTTTAAGATAAGATTCATAATTTCCCTCTGTTGGATAGTCCCCCTGGTGTATTTCTGCTATACAACCCCCCTGACAGACATCGGTGTAACATGAAAAAACATTTGAAATTGCATGCTTCTCTCTGATTTCTATTATTTTAGCATAAAGACAACAGCCATTATACATTAAACCTCAAGCCCTGTTGCATAGGCTGTGGGGTAAAGTTGAAAAATAGGAGCAACAACAGCACCACTGACAAGTTAAAGGAAGGTGATGTGACAAACATATTTGGAACAGAGCACTATTGTCTGAGCTGTGGGGCCGGCTAAGCGCCTCCACCGTGGCGTCTCTTTTGTTGGGATCTCGGCAGTGGGCACATTTGCAGCTCTCAGCAGCATCACATTTTTTACATGACTCTGTGGGTCTGAGGGACAGGATAGAAAGCGTACTGATCACAACTTGTTTGTGACATGCATTACTGGTAATTGGAAGCTAGATGTTTCCCTGTAGCTTGAGTGATTCATTTCTGACCTTTTAAGCAGAGAAAAAAGAATTACCAGTGCAATAAACAGAAAACAGTTTGGGCATCTGTGTTATGTTTCTTCCCAATACACAGATTTATAGTTTTTAGGATTTATTCGGCATTGTATTTTAAGTGCCAGGGAATGATGAAGATAGACCAAGAACAAATATATACTAAGAATTTCTCTGACAGATAAAGACTGAACAAAATGCCAAGACAATTAATACACATTTGAATATTACACAGACTGCTACCAAAGATAGATAGACTGTATATTTGTCTACATCAGTTTTTGTGACAAGTCAAATTCATATCATTCATTATGAAGGCTCCAGAGGGTAACACAGTGTTGAAAATAAGATCATTTCAAAGCAAGACTCCTATTAACTAAAAGCTAAAAGCATAACAAGCAAAAAAATGGATAGTTTAAAAATAATTTCATGTGTACAGCATGTTGCATATTTGTTTAGTTTCATTATTTTTTGGTTAGAGAACTGATGAGTGTTGTGCATGTGCATATTCATTAGTAGACATAATGCTTACAACATGAAGCAACATTAGGACCCATTGTTAACAGAGAAACGCTCTCTTTCGATCTGTATAATAAAGCACCTGAGTTTTGTGGCATGACATTACTGTCTCTGGAATTGCTTTGTGCTCTCTGACACTTTAATGCTTGCAGTCGTCCCCAGATTCCTGGTTTAGGATTTTATACCTGTGCAGATGAATTAAACAAATTTAGCTTAACCGTAGTAACGGTTAAGACTGAGATTATTTGAAGGCTTTTGCTTTAATTATCAGATTTTTCTAGCGGTTCCCTGAGCAGACTTTCAGGTATAAGTAATAAGTAAACTTCTCCGTTGCAGAGGATACTGCAAGAACATGAATCATTGTTATCCTTTTTGTGATTCTTGTTGTGCAGACCTGATTAAGGTCTCTAAAATGGTTAGAGACTTGTACTTTAACCGCTTTTTAAATGATATGCTATGGAACCAAACTAGCACAGCACTCCAAATGTTAAAAAAGATTGCATAAAATAAAAATAAAACAATTCGGACTAGATTAATTAATATTAAAGGTAATCATTTTCTTAGACAGAAAAGTCTTAGGCTAACCTTATAAATTGCATTATTGTTAATCTGGAAAATTATTTTTGTCCAGATCTCTGTCCAAATATTGGAGTATATTGTCTTAAATCAAATGTTGTGTATATGGTGTGGGTTTTGTTTGGGAGACTTAAAAATGCTAAACAAGATTCTAAAATCTCAAGAATGCTGCACCGTTAACCACATGTACTTTAAAAAAGACGCATTAGTTTTGCCATCACCATGCCAAAAATCCCCCAAAAATCTGTTTGTCTTTTCTGAATGAGTGTTATGTGTTGTTACCATGCTGATGCCTAGATAACATGAGTCATACAGCCATGCAGAAAACTCATACGTAGACAGCCTTCAGTGCATGCAGAGTACTCATCTATGGCAATATTGAAACCATAGCAACAAAATAGTGGGCACAAACACATCTGCAGTAAAGCTGTGCATGCATCAGGTAGTGTTTTTGTGTTATTGAATATGTCACATGAGCTGTGCACTCCATATCAATTATAAGCCCATGCAAAATATATTTCAGATGCATGCTGCTAACACTTACAGTGCATGCTGAAATCAGAACTTTAAAATACTAATACATTTAACTCCTTTAAAAGGTAGAGGATGATATAAAAACCACAATGTCTAACCACAGAAAAAGACACAAAAGAGAATACAACTATATTGCAAACTGGATAAATCCTGCATCTGGAACCCTTGCCAAAAAATGGTCACTCACATTTAATTGGCTGTCTTATAACTCTTTGCACTGCAGATAATGACCAATTCTTATTTTGCAAACTGCATCTGGTCCATGATTAGGAATTCACAGCTGCAATTAGGCTAAAAAGTTTTGCTGTAGCCATTAGGATGGAAAATTCTGATTGCATAATAGGGATTGACACTAATTTAAAAGCTGTGCTTGTTCTTGTCACTGTAGTTTATATTAACTGTGTTCCAAATCCATGCCACTGGATAAGCAAATTTAGATTAATCTAAAAGTTAATTTTGCCAAAGTATTGTCTGTTCTGCAAACGTCCAGTAAGAAGGAAAGCACAGCTAAAAGAGTGCCCAGAGTGTGCAAAAAAGTGGAGTGACTCTGCAACAAAAAAGCAAACTTAATTTAATTGGTTCTTTGCATCACATGTCTTACTGATCTTGGGTTTTGACACGCTGTAAATGAATCAGAATCATAAGACTTTAGTCATTAGAAAAAGGTCTAGAAAAACAGTTTAGGCAACCATGACAGGAATACTGCTTTAAATTCTTAGAAAGGAGATTGAGTGGTACTATACAAACACCTTCTACCATTCTTATAGTGTTATTTTAAAATATGTTTTTCAATTCCCAGCAGTTCAGCTTTACTGGATAACTTGAATGCAATAATGACTTTAAACAGGGCATGAATAAGCAGTCTTAGTCCACTTTAGCTGAAGGAAGATCAGAAAGGGCCATAATTAATGTTTATATGGTATCCTGAAGGGCTCTAAATCTTATGACTATATAACATTCCTAGAAAATAGATAATAGAAAAAACTCTAACCTGAATGATCAGCTGAGATTTAAGCTGAGATTTATTTTTGCTTTGTTTAGATAGATGTAATACATGCAGAGTTGTTGAGAAAACTGGATGGGTTTAGACAGGGAATTCCCCTTCTTATGACTAAGAAACCAAACACCATGAAGTATTTAAACAGTTTCGTTAATAGAACCATACCTTTTCAGAATGAAACCAGAAATAATTAATTAACCATTGTCATAGCTACCATGATAAACACACTGTTTTGTAAGGGTCACATGTTGTTAACGCAGCACAGAACCATATCCTTATTGTAGTTATTCATTCAAATACCCTTTATTATTACAGATTTTACTCAACAACAGTTTGAAACATATAAATCCCTTAATGGGCAAACATCATTGTGAGAAGTAAAGTTACTTTGATGTACCCATAGGTTTAATTATATAGTTTATAGTTTCTTTCATAATTTACTCATGGGAAAAGAGATTTTTACCACATCCGCATTATAAAATTTTATTTTACTTATTTCATTTTTTTTATTCTTAAGTTTTTCTATAAATACTGAGCGCATGAATTCCTTTTTTTTTATGCGTCAGTGTGTAACAATTATTATTGATACCAAATTAGGATTGATACCAGATTTTGTTTGAGGAACCAGGGGCTGCATTTTGGCAAGAGGGTTGTTAAATTCTATCAGGAAGAAATAAGAAAGTTTTTTTTACCTCTGAATCACAAAAAAATATATAATTTGCTGCTGTCACAATGGTTTATTTGCTGCGTTATTGGACACACCAGCCTCTCTAAAAAAGTCTTGTTAATGGAGGTTAAATAAAAAGAAAATAAATTAAGTTGAAAACATAAAAAACTCCTATACCTAATCAGCCTCTTCAAACCATTCAGCTTAGCAAGATGAGTATATCTTCATCAGAGCTTACACAGATTTAGTAACATTAGTGGATTACAACTTTTAACTTTCTTGTGCTCGAATCACATAGAACTGGGTGATACATTAGGTTTGTGTGGCATTTTCTTTGGTTATGATCCCAAATTCAAATTGCTTTTAGCTATAGTCTTGTTTGCTCTTTAGCAACATTAGTTCCAGAACAAATGTACTCATGGAAATGTGCAATTAGAGTTTAGAACTGATATTTTAATAAAGAGAAAATGACTTGTAGAACCCCCACTGCTTTATCTTTAAGGCACACAGAATCCTTAAGTAAGAGGCTAGACACAGTTCCATTCAATTTAGCAACTATCCCATTTACTATATAAAAACACAGTATAGAAATACTTATTTTGAATTGGTACAGAAGTCATTCTCACACACCCTAAAAGTGAACAGTTCAAAGATTAAACACAGATTGTATGGCCAAAAAGGGTAGGGATCTAGAATAAAAGAAAATACAGAGAACAAAAGTACGAGGGCACCAAAAATCAGTTAAAGGCAATGGCGTAAATATCGGTAAGCAGAGACACCAGTTGCTTAAGGGCCCACAACCTCCTAGGGGCCCCATCATTGACACCTGTGAGGCCCCCTACGCATCTCCCTGAAGTGACTTTTTGGAACTTGGGATGTCTGTAACTTTGTGGTGCGCTGTCACCAATGGTTCCATTCAAAGAGCGCAGTCACAATTTTTCCGTGTGTGATGTGTGATGATGTACTACAGAGAATTGCATAATTGTATCTTCTTGGCCGATTTATGGATTTTGGCAGATTTACTGTCGCTGTATCCTTAACCATTATCATGTGTTGTACTTCATATGGTACCAACCCAGATAATGTTGCTTAGAGGCCTATTGTTGTTTCTTTGCACCATTGGTTAAAGGGCAACAACCCTCGAAATCCAGCACCATCAGCACTTGATCCTTGAACTGTCTCAAACACAAAGGAAAATGGGTAAATTACAACAAAGTTAACAATTCAGATAAACACAGACAAGCCCAATTTAAAGAATTCATATTACAGCAATTTAAGTGTGTTATGATACAGAAACTCGCTAACCAGCATGAGGCTTGTGCATCTGATGGGTGTCTTGGAACTGAGACAAACAGCAGGCCAGAGCAGTAGCCTGAAGAGCTAATTTCAGACTAATAATAGCAGCCTATAATCGAATGGATGACAGAAGCCTCGTGCAGGGTGAAAGGCTGGGAGCATAACAGCAGTACACCAGCCATTAGCAGCACCTAAGAAATGACAACAGAGACAGAAATCCAAAAGAGGACAAACAGCACAGAGAGGGACCCAGTAAAACTTGGTTTATGTTTGACGTTTCCGAGGACTAGGAAAATTTGTAACTACGAGAACAAATCCACAAGGAAAATATTTTGAGCAAGCAGCAGCTCCTGCTGGTGAGGGTTTGCAATTATAAACATTTATAGACGTTCTATTATTTAGCTCACAAATACCACTATCGTCACATTGTGGGGGAAAACTCCTGGAATTATCCTGGAATTCCACCCATACTGCATGAATAGGCTTTGATAAAGTTGTAAACAGCTGTGTTTATAACGTCCTTGTGTTGTGTGGCATGCTGAACATGCCCCCCCTGGAGTTGGCCAGAACGGGGGAAAGCCACACAGAGTAATTCTAGATACGCTGTGACAGATGGCTCATTTTCCAAAAGGAATGTCTCTGCCTCAAGCATTATGGGCTCCTCAGTGATAAACAACAGCAACACTTGAACCCAAAATGAAGCTCCTATGAAGGGGGAGGATTTAAAAAACTTCTACTTATAGCCATGAACAGTAGTGCCTGTTACTGTGGCATTTGTGCATCCTTATTTACATACAACTGTCGAGCTAGCCTACGAAACACCAGTAGCCATGACGGTTTGAGCCCAGGCTACTGTGACATCAGAAACCTGGCCATTGCATTGGCATTAGCATGGAGCATTAATGGCATACAGAGTACAATACTACATTCAACTTCCCCCAAATTGCCTCGGCACCCCAACAGCATCCCCCAAAGATGCTGCTGTTTGACATCATGTGTTGCCTCCAGTGCCTACACGTTCTTGACCTATTTGCCTACACAAATCCCTATCAGTGCTCTAGTCAATGGGAATTTACAGTCACCAAGGATAAATATCAATGGTGGCTAAAGATGGACTGACATTGGAGGCATGAATGGCAGGCGCAAACTCAATATGCATTTCTTGTTATGAGAACTTAACTGATCAACCATGGTCTTCAGCTCCTACGAATCTTCCTCAATCACTAAAAGTGAACAATTCAGGGTAAATTGCTGCTCTTTGTCCTGAGAGTAACACACAAAAAAATATTACTGCTCGAACATAAGCAAAATAACTTAACTAAATGGGGGAAAAAAAGACTCAGGATGAAACAGTCTCAGCCTCAACATAATAGTGGTCAGATAAGACAGGGCTGTGAGAAAATACTGTTATTTCTTTATAATCAAGCCAAATGTCAACAAAAGGTCCAAAGTAACAATATTAGAACGGGTAGGTCGATTCACATTTTAAACAAAGCCCCTTGAGTCTAACAAAGCAATAAATGATGCAGTTAAGCTATCATGTTTAATGTTAAACTAAATGTTAAAATCATCCAACTTAATGAAGTTGCTCTTTTTTGTTGTTTTTTTGTTTGTTTATTGCTCTGATAAAACAAGTCTGTATTGGCGTGGATTTTAATAGTGGAGACAATTAACAAGGAAGTTTGGGCTTCAAAATTGACTCAGGAGTTGCAAGTTGCTGGAGAGTTAAATTAATTCAATATCATAATATGTTAGAAATATCTCGGTGAGGTCAAGGAATTACTCTGTACTCCCAACAGCCATATTTCCAGAGTTATGTTTTCATGTGTCTCATCATTTATAAGGGGGTTGATGTTTTCCCTTATTTTTTTATTGAGTGCAAGGTGAGCTTGCAGTTCGTGATAGTGGCCTTAATTTGGAGGCTAACATGTGATTATGCTTTACTCCAAGGATCAGCTACTAGCTCTGGCTAACAATCAAGCCAAAACCAAAAGCTAGCAGAGAGTTAACAGAGCTTACCATCCAAAGTATGACATCAAATGTATTTTGTATCATATTGGTCTATATTCAGCAGCATCTCACATTTGTTATTTGTCCATAAGGTTAGTCATGACTTTTTCTCTCATTCAAGAAAAACTTTAACAACATTTTTCTCAGGGATAGAGTTTATGTCTTCAGTAAGTTACTGATAAAGTTGAAATGTTTTCAAAACAATTTCATTCGAGATTATTGGATCACAGGGGGCTTGTGAAAACATGACTGAAAAAAGAGAAACAATGAGAGAAGATATGTGAGGAAGAAAAGTGAAAGAAAGCATGCTGAAAGCTTAGCATGCCCAAAGAGCTATTTACTGATGCAAAGTGCAGTCCTGGCAAGTGTGGGTAAATTTGCCAGCATTGACATCATTTTCTAAAAGATTGGAAGCAAGAGCACTTTCCCAACCTTCAGGAAGATCCTTGTGTGGAAGTCCATGTGTTTTTAAAACCAAATTAGTGGAGTTGATTGTGATCTTTTTTTGTTTTGCACATTCCTACGCTCTCTACCGGCTACAAGCTTGGCAAAAACAAAAGTGGTACAGCCACGGCATTGATATGCTAATGTAGGTGCAATATGGTTTGGCAACCTTGTATAACTTTGAGTAGTTAAAAGCTGCTTTTTACTAAAGGACATTCTGCTTCTGGATTTTAGAAACAGTGACATATTAAAGGTTTAAAAAAATTATAAGAAACCAAACGAAACATAATAATACAATATTTTTGACCCTGTTGCTATACTCATCTGCTCTCACCGAAGTGAAATGACCAATTTAACACACTCTGTGAGTGCCCCAGAAGAGATTTGCTTGAAGTAGATCAGGAGTCAGCAATTCCAGTTCCTGAGGGCCAGTATCCTGCAACTTTTACATGTGTCTTTTCTTCAACACACCTGAATCAAGTAATTAGATGATTGAGAGGACTCTGGAGAAACTGACTGCATACTTAGACTTAGACTAGTACAGCTTTTAGAACATTTCCATTCCATAAAGTGCAGCAGTATATTTTCATCATTGCGGGGAATTTTAACCAGGCTACCTTGAAGACTGTACTCCCCCATTTCTATGGGGGACTTTGAAACTTGGGGCGAAACATTTTAGACCTGGTTTACTCTAACATCAAATATGCATTCATGCAGCCACCCACCCCCAGCCCGGGTCATCAGATCATCTCTCTCAGTCATGCTTATCCCTACATATAAGCCCCAGCTTATCCGGGCTAAACTGACAGTTAAAGAGTTCTGAGTGTGGTCTGAGGGCACCATGGAGACACTCTGACTGCTCTGCAGTCTTGAAGATGTTCCAGTCAGAGCATCTGACTGAAACATCTTCAAGACTGCAGCAACTTATGACAGCTTATTAAATATTGATGAGCAACATTCAACCCCTTCCAGTTTGCCTACCAATGCTACAGCTCTACTGAGGACGTCATCTCTGCAGCTCTCCACCTGAGCCTGGCACACCTGGAGGAGAAGAACACCCACATGCAGATGCTGTTCCTGGACTTCAGTTTAGCTTTCAACACCATCATCCCACAGAATCTGATGGGCAAACTGAAACAGCTGGGATTCAATACAGTCCTCTAAATTTGGCTGCTAGACTTCCTTACCAACAGATCTCAGTCAGTCTGGGTTGGACAGAAAACCTCTGATGTCATCAGTCTAAGCACGGGCTCCCCTCAGGCCTGTGTCCTGAGCCCCCTGCTGTTCACCCTGATGACACATGACTGCGGCCCCAGGTTCATCACCAATCACAAGGTGAAATTTGCAGCAACACCACAGTGGTGGGCCTCATCAGGGACGGAAATGACCTGGACTACAGAGAGGAGGTGGAGCAGCTGGTGGACTAGTGCAAAGATAACAGCCTGATCTTGAATGTGGAGCAGACGAAGGAGATCATCATTTACTTCAGGAAGAACCGGCCTAATGACGCTCCACTGGTCATCAACAGTGATGGTGACAGACCTAACTATGCTGTCACTATGGATTATTGATTTTTCCAGCGAGGTGTTAAAAATGTCTGTGAGGACACCAGCCAGCTGACCTGCACACTCCTTGAACAACCATTCAGGTATGTTAGTGGGGCATGGGGCCTTCTTTGGGTTGTCTTTGGGTTGCCTCAGCTATGTCAAGGTTGAGTGCCTTCTCTTCCTGATGTGAAACGGCTTTCATTGCTGGAGTGCTGTTTAGTGCATCAAAGGTGACTTTCATGCTTTAAGCGCTTTACGAACCTGGGTCATCCAGGGTTGTTGGTTGGCCCAGGTGGTGATGCTCTTTGTGATGCTGACATCCTCAATGCATTTGTTGATGTAGGCTGACAGTCATAGCATACTCATCAATATTTATTTTGTTGTCATAGGATGTTGCAGCTTTGAACATGTTCTAGTCAGAGCATTCAAAACAGTTTCTCCATGGCCCCCTCAGTCCACACTCTGACCTCCTTCGTGTTGGTTTTGCCCTGATTAGCTGGGACCTGTATACAGGAATTAGCATG
>NW_015150668.1:304396-310412 GCF_000732505.1 Cyprinodon variegatus
TATATATATATATATATATATATATTCGTGGGAGACAGTAGTAGTCACAGAATGTAACCAAATGTCTGTAATGCATTAGATCTCTTCACACAAATGGCTGGGGTGTCATTGTCTATCACTAAAAGCTGATGGCTGCTAATCCATTAGTGCTGTACTACTGAACCTTATGTATTTCTTTGCATAAAATGTATGGGTCGACCTGTGCACCCATGACATCCAGACTTAATCATATAGGGATAGTTGACAGTAATTCATGCCTGTCTCGTGATCTGTTTCACCATGAAGCCACCCCTCTGTCTTAACCAATTTACCATGAAGTGTGTCAGTCTGCTAATGTTTTCTGTTTTGGTCTATTGGAAACAAACCCTTTTCAGTTTTAAGAAAACATTCTTGCTTAAAGACTACAGAGTAAAACAGTGGAAGAGAGAATTCTAATGGCCAAATGTCTGCAAATCTAGTTTTCACATTCCATGTGTTTTTTTTTCCTCATAACCAACATATTTAATATTTTTGGCTGAACTAATTTAGGTAGGGCAAATAAAATTCCTCTTACTGAAATATTTTAATAAATATAAATATAACAGGTTAAACTTGTATTTAGTATTTATTTAGATATTGCCAACTCTGCAGTGACTGTTTTGACAGATCTGTCTCAAGGTCTTTCAGACTAGATAAAAAATAACTGTGAATATTTTCTAAACATGATATGTTTGTATTTAGTTTATCTATTCTAATACATGACGATACTTAGATGTAAACCATTCCACATTTCCTCTGGCTGCCTTTATGAGCTATTTGTTCCATTAGTAGGTGAATCAGGCCAACATTTTTCTTTTTTTTCTTTTTCTTTTCTTTTTCAGGCAGAGATTTTCTTGTAGGTCAACTCCTGATGCTTTTACCATAATTTTACACTGTATTTGTGGAGTTTACTAGGTGTGTAGTGTGAAAAAGCATTTTACTTGAAAGCCAAAAAATCTTCTGCATGTCTTGTTTTGACATTTATATTAATAATCCACTGGCTCTTGCAGCTATCATTGCATGCTGAGGGGGTAATACAAACATTCAAATAGGTATGCTCTATAAAAGAGATTTCCAAAACATTGGAGACAATGTGCTGGAATCCACCACCCCACTTTATATAACATTTGGTAAAATGCAATCAAACTTTCTTTAGGTTTTTTTTTTTCAATCCTGGCCTTCCACTTACCACTGTTTTCCAAAGGGCCACACTTGTGGTGTGCATTAATAAATGGTTCCTTAACAGGGTAATCCTGCCTGAGCTGTGTATCTGTCCATCTTCATCAAAACCATTATGGATCTCATAGCGTTCGGATGGCAGCTTCTTTGTAGCTTTGTATTCACACTATACTCTTTCTATTTCTATTTCCCTGCTTACATATTGCTTGAGGACTAAAGGTATATGAAGGAATAGATTCAATATAGGGGTGTGAGACTAAAAATTGTTAAATGGATATGTACCTAACACTTTCCCCATGCTTAAGCCTAGCCCTTTTCTTTGTGAAAACAAAAACATTACTAATTTTCTTTATTTTTTTTACAGTTTTACACCATCCCATGTTTGTCTACACAATAACATTTATAACCACCATATTAATAGTTTGAACCCTTCAGTTGGCTTTAGGTCATAACACCCAAAACCAAGTTTAAAAGTTGGGGAAAAAAAACCCTTAATGATATTTTTTCACATTGAAATTTTATGTCTTTTCCTAAATGGACCCCAACATTTGAAAAAAATAAAATGTGGCCTCTATTCATCCTTTGACCAAGCTGTAATAAAAACAAATATTGTGTTGAAATGAAAATTAAATGTTTTACTCCTGTTTATGATTTATCAGCAGCAGACAAAAAAATACAAGACATGTGATCTTCTCAACCAAAATGCACTACCTGTCATGGTTTTGGTTCTGTTAAAGTTCTATGTTTGAGTTTTCATTGGTGGTTTTCATTGGTGGTTTTATTTTCATTTTGTGGCCTAGCTTCCTTCTAGACTCCTCTGTCAGCACCTGCGCCCAATCTGCTGATTAGCCTGGTCTTTTTTTCTGTCTCCCATATATGCACCTCCTGCTCGGTCACTATTTGCTATTTCATCGACATTTCTTTACCCTTGTTGTGAGAATTCCTGGTTCTCTCTCATAATTCAACATTTCCCATGCTACAGAGGAAAAAAAAGAATGGAAAATGTTGTCTTTCTTAACAATATGGGAAGTGGCCTGTACTTATAAAGTGCATTTTTAAGTCATGAGACACCAAAGCACCTAACTCTACATTCAGTCATTCACACACTGAACGTGGCAAGCTATATTGTAGCAACAATATCCTTGACAGAAGTGGAGCTGTCCTACACTGGTAACAATAGGCTTTCTGGACCCCATCACTAGGCAATGCAGGTGAAGCCCAAGGACACAATGGTAAGGTTGGCAGACCTGAGGCTTGAACAGGCAAGATTTTGGTTGCAGGGCAAACCTCTCCATCCTATGCCACTAATATTGTTAATTTTTCAAGCTGCTCAGAGCCTATAAAGGTGCTATAGATGAAAATAACTTGAATCCTCTCTGCTGCAGCCATGAGTGCATGTTTTACTGTTGAACAGGTTTTAGAAAAGATTTTTTCAAATGACAAGCAAGACAGCTCTGATTAAGAAAAGCAGGTGTCAAAGAGAGACTTTACTGTCAAAAGTTAGTGGTATCTTCGAATACATTCAGTCTTTCCATATCAGGAGGGAAAATTCAGGCATTCACTCAATTTACGGAGAAGGACAAGTTGTTCTTTCAGGTAAAATAGATTTGGGATTTAGGCTGCTGTAATTTCAGGATTCGATGAAGCTGGGTCATTTTAACCCAGAGGACACCATTTGTATACTGAATATTAGGAACACAGAAGGTTTAAGACTACCAAATGTGAAAATACAGACATTTTTGCAAGCCAACTGGTTAATTTAAATGTATTTCCTTTTATCTGTTCATTTGATTTTGTTCTTTACTTGCTGCAGTAGTCTTAAAATATAACATCTGCTCAATAAATCTTAACGGTAACAAAAAATAATATTGAACAATTCAGCTTCTTTGAACAAGAATAGCTTTTCACTCCACACAGTCAGTTAAATGTGTTAGAAAAAATGTAAAAGATAAAGTATTGATTTTAGTTTAGGGGAGTGTAGCCGTTATCATGAGTGAGCACTAAGGTCACTTGTTATAGCTTTGCTTTAGCTGTGGAGAATGTATCACCTCAGTTGAATTGTTGAAAAAGAGAGATAAATGGAAGGTTGATTCTTGGTGGAAAAAACAAAGCAGCTGTGCTCCAAAGTGAAGTGAATGTATGAAATTGGTTGAAGGGTTTAAAAACAACTGCAATGCCTGAGAAAAAAATTGTCCAGCTTTCTCCCTCAGCCTCATTGTTAGCATGAAGCTTTAAAGGCAGTTTAAATTAATGAGTTGAATCATCAGAACCTGAACCTGACAAAGCAGAAAAAATAATACCTCTGCCAGTTTAAAAATGACTAAACTGCACCTTGGGAGTTTATGACTGGATCATACAAATGAGATGTGCTCAAGGTCTGTTAATCTTGGTAGTACATAAAATGTGGTTTTTCCATAATTAGTTGTATTGCACCACTGCATCACTTGTGAGTGGAAATAACTTGCCAACTGTTCAGTTTTGAGACTTAATTTTAAGTAAGCATGATCAAAGTTTGATATATCCCACACTCCAACATTACCAGACATACAAATAAACACAAATAATGTCTCGGTTTAGCATTCATACGTACCTTTACAGCAGCATCATATTGGAAACGTGGAGCAAAGAATGATTTGTATTTTACAAACACTTGCACGTATGGTCCAAGTAGCACACATCCTGTTGCTCACAAGAGGAAGGAAATTGCTGCATCCTGACAAATGGAAAATTCAGAATACAGTGATGAAAGAATAGGAAAAACAGTTAGTGGAAACAAACATTTATTATTGAGACAGAGGATAAGGCACTGATGGAGAGAAGCAACATGCAGTGGAGAAATCTTTAAAAGTATCTTCAACAAAAAGACAAAAATTGTCAGTAGTCTTAACATTGAGTTTTTTTTCTTTTGCTACTATTCATCATAGTTGTTACACATGTGTATTTAATTTATTATTTTTTTTTCAAGCTAAAATACTGTAATTGAAAAAATGACAGTGTTTAAAAACTCCCTATAATATAAATATTGCAAATTTTAAGTAACTGATGGAAAGAGCTCAGAGTTTCCTTGTATGAAAAATATATTTTCAGGCAGGGCTCCAATCTAAGCTACATAAAACACCATATACCTCACTGATGAGATTCAACACCAAGTTCACCAAACTTAAGGGGTGGATATCATGGGATATTTCTTCTTTGCTCCTGTTCCCTCCACTTTAGCCCAGCCCCAACAGCTGTGAATGCAATGTGGGAGTGAATGACCCCAGAGGACCCGACACAATCTAGATCTCTGCTGCGGCTGCCATTCTATAACGCAAACAAACAGGAACGTGACCCATACCATTCCCACTGTAACCCACACTTTGGAATCCACCCCTCCATCCCCACTCCCTACTCCAAGGGGAATCCTCTACCCATCCAGTAACATTCCACATCCTGTCTGAATGTTATGCTAAGATGAAACATGGATTGCCAATGAACTCAACAGTACACACAAAGAAGGGAGGCAAAATTAGATTATTTTCTCTGTATTGTATTTCAGTATGATTTAGATATCACCTTTGATGAAAATACATTGAACTTAGGGGGAAGATGTTTAGATAGTAAATAGGATGGGCCCTAGGATGTACCCTTGGAGTAAGTAGAAAAACAAATCCATTTATTCATCTTTTTTGATTGCAAGAAATATTTTATCCAATGCTAATAGTTTAGAACTTGTCGTGTGTTCTGTTTGAACACTAACATCTTTCACTTTCAACCAGTACCACTTCATCCCTAATCTGATCATTTAAGGCAGATGGGTTATTAGAGCTTCTGCCTCACGACATAAGATATCTTTATTTCATTTCATATGCTCTTATCCTTATATTTTTCAGCTTTATTTTTTTGTTCCTTGTTCCCTTGTCATCTCCATCTCTGAGGCTTCAACTGAGATAGTCCCCACAAAATACAGCTAGTTATCTATTTTACAGGTCAACGTCCAGAGTGCACCCTAAATAAAACAAAAATACAAAACAATGCACATTTTTTATCTTTATCTCAAGCTCAGGTCCTCTACGAGAGGCCTGGGAGCTTGAGGGTTCTTCGCAGTATCTTAGCTGTGCCTAAAAATGCACATTTCAGGACTGAGATCTCTGATGTTTCTTCAGCTATCTGTTGGAGACGCTTCTTCCGTTTGGGTTTTTTACTGTGTAGTGCTCTGCTGTCCAAGGGCACTACAGTTACTTTCACTTTCCAAGATTTTTCTAGTTATCTGTCCTCTGCTGCTAATCAATGACCACAATGTCCGGTTGGTTGTTTTGTTGGTTGGCCACAACTATTCTGTCTGTTTTTATCTCGAAGTTCCAAAGGATCATAGCTCTGTCATTCTCTACCACATTGGGAGGTGGCTCACCTTTTGACCTGGGAATCTCCTGTTTGTATTCTGCACAGATGTTTCTGAACACTCTAACAGACACTTGGTTATGAGGTTCCATGTATTCCTTTTCTGTCAGTATCTTACACCTTGCTGTGATATAGTGGATTGTTTCTTGTGCCTTTCTGCATAGCTGAAATTGATACCTGGTATGTTAGATCTGGGCCTCTATTGCTCTGGTCCTCAATGTCTGATCCTGTGCAGCTTCACAAGATGGTTTCTCCACTTCCTAATTTCCATCTTTCACTGACATTCACTGAGTGCTTGATCACTTGGGGCCAACTTCCTGACTTCCTGATGTATTCTTGGACGTTTCATCCTCAATGGTGGCTCGTGTTCTCATCTGAGTGCTTAGTGTATAGCCTGGGTATACAACACCGGATACACCTCACTATATATATATATATA
>NW_015150668.1:310467-327580 GCF_000732505.1 Cyprinodon variegatus
ATAGATAGATAGATAGATAGATAGATAGATAGATAGATAGATAGATAGATAGATAGATAGATAAAGCAAAGTTACGCCAAGTAACATTTTCTTTTAAACAGCAATGTATTTTTCCAGCTTGTTACAGAAATTGTCTGCAGAAATCACAAGAAACTGAATGTAGTCTGACAATTAGGTTGTCCATTTTATAAGGAAATCCCCCTCTGTGAAAATGCTTTCTTTCTAATCCAGCGGTTCTCCTCTGGTCACGTGTTATGCCTCTATGAATCACTCCACTATAAACAGTGAATGAGAACACTCAGCAGGAATCTCAGAACTACATTTACATGAGCTGTGGCTTTATAATGTCAGGGTAATCTTGGGTATTTGTGACTCACCCTGTCCTTAAACACATAGTTACCGCAACCGCTTGGGTAGCTCTAATGTCAGCTTGTTTTCAGTGAGTCACAGCAGTCAGGTCTAGCAAAGGCTGAGTACAGTGTGTCTCAAGTCTTTAGGAAAGCAGTGTAGCATTTTGAAGTAATGGACTCTATATTGGGCTCTGGGGATTGTTTCTCAGTATGTGGGCTGGTGTGTTGGTGCAATTACACGTGGGAGCATTTTGTGTGCTAGCCTGTGTGCGCATGTTTGATTTCTTAGAAGAATGGTAACCATTTGTTTGTTTATGCCACCCTGGTTTAGGCTCACAATCGGAGGTTTGTGTGTAGGCTGTTGTCTGTGTGGCCATTATATACTGAGGAAACCAGTGTAGCAAGGCCATTCTCCCAAGAGCAGTCCGGTCCAACTAACAAGCTCTGCTGTGTTACACACAGCTGCTGCAGGACAGTACAACCATGACACTGTTGAACCTTTTTCTCTGCACACAAGAAAAGTATGAATGGGACATAAAACACTGCTAGTATTACACTGGATTTAAACTTGTAAGGTGCCCTTGCGAAGGGAAGTTTATATTTAATACAGTACAAGGAGATCTATGAAAAATACATAAACCGAATAAAAATAGAAAGACTAGGCCTATATTAGTTTATGTAATTATTACATAGATATACCAGATGTACACTCAATATCTGATTAATGAGTATAATGAGTAGTAAAAAAGAAACATGTTTTTTTTCTTTCTATTTTACTAAATCACATAGAGATGTCAAGATGCTTGTAAACATTTTTGTTAATGAAACCCCTAGAAATGGATTATTACAAAGGAATGTTAGTCAAGACTGAATAGTCTGACAAAAAGAGATAGTTTATCTAAAGTCACTATTTCAATGATTACAGGTTGTAAGAAAGGTTTTTCTGTCTATGGCTGATCCTGGTATTTACAAATTCAGATCAGACTATGTCTCTGGCTGATACTGTATATTTATGATTTTATTTTATTTGGTAGATGCATTTTTTTTTTCCATCTGGCATTTTGATCCGGGTTCAGAATCTGATCATTTTATTTTCAGATGGACCATTTATATTCTTGTAGGCAGAAATGATTCACATTCACCATGTTTACAGATTCACTCCACCTCCCACAAAGTCCTGAAAAAATCTCTGGAACAGATTATAACACTGGAACAGCTTGATGTTAGACTTGGTGCTTATTGATACAAATTGCTAAGTAATACTGTATATAGATAATCTCAGAATCCAGCAATCCGCACACAAGATATTTCTGAAGATATCTTGAAATCTCTCTATCCATGGTGTACCTTGTAGAGGTGGGTGATGTTGGGAATGTTGGTATTGATCAAATACAGAGTAAATACAAGGTCAATATCACAGTAATTGATATCAATGCTTTTTATATTTAAGTTTGAGGTATCAAGAAACTGTTGATCCTTGGTGATTTTGTGATTTTTGCTTTATCATTACAAATAAAACATTAACAAAGCAAAGTTTCAAAGTAATTTAAAACAAAATGTTAAGACAATAAAACAAAAATAGCACACCACAACAAATATTGCTTGTTTGGCTGTCACCACTGAACCACACAACTGTCCAAGACGGCGCTGAGAGGGAAGGGGAAGCAGCAAAGCGGTATGACACAGACAGGAAGACTTTGATGAATCTGCTGCAGTCACTGCATGAAGGAGAGAAAAAAGTATCAATCTTTTCACATGAGTATTATTCTATATTAATGCCAGCGTTGGTATCCACATTACTGATACTAGGATTGAGTAGTACCTTGCTCTGCACATTCCTACACTACACTCTGCTCAGCTCCACCATGAGGCAATACATATACAGTACACAATAATGGGTAATGAATTGGTATGCTGCACCAGCTGTTTATTTTGACATAGCATTAAATTTGGACAAGCTAGGGTCCTCATAAATACAGCTAATTATCCAGTTGCTCTTTAAAGCGACGTAAAATTTGAGGAAACAATAACATTTCTGTACAATATGCATGTTTACCCAGAAAATGCTGACAAAAAATTGCTCTTTTTATTCAGAAAATTGTAAATAAAGTAACTGTGACACACTTCCTCAGTTTTAATTTTTCTCATATTAATTTGCCATTTAAAACATAGACAAGAGAAACAAGAAAGCAAAAATACATAAATAAATGATTAAAAAAAATAAATAAAAGAAACATGGGGCATGTCGGGCTTCACCAACTGTTTTAGTCTGTGAGACAGACACCCTGTAGTCATACATTCAAAAATTCCCTTTTGATAAAGTTTATAGTTAGAGTGCTTTAGGTTATCCTGAGCTATCTTATCTGGTTTTCAGTGTAGTCCTGTTTCTCTTATGCTACGTTCAGACTACATGCTACTGAAGCAGCAGTTGTTACAAGCATGCTTGGTTTGAGGGATTGCTGACGAGTCAATGAGTCGCAATCAACTGGTTTTCCTTTGATAGGAAACTTTGAATCAGTTTGACTATATGATCTAGTTGAATTGTCACTGTAAAGTGCCTTGAGATGACGTGTTGTGAATTGATACTGTTTAAATAAACTGAATTGTATTGAATTCTGGGACTATTTTCAGCACATTTCACACGTACTACATTAAAAACTTCTTCTAGACTAAATTTTACACATGCATTTTTTTCTCTTAGAGGAGAGTTCCTGCTGTTTGGTGTTTATTTTCTAAAAAATGAAGGGCTTTCTCGCCCTCGCCTGCAGTAGCAAATTGGGATGATTTATTACCACAACAGACAAGCTAGATTGGGCGTAACTCTATGAATGACAAGTTGAGTATTTTTGGAGGAGTATACATGCTCAGCAAATCCTTCTAGTGTGAAAACAAGTTAGATGTATCTGGCTGAAAAAAAAAATAAATAAATAGCAGGTTGTATCAGTATGCTTAAAAAAATCGAGGAAATTGTTTCCATCGAATTATTAAACATGGTGATAAAAATCAATACATTTGTTTTTTAACCTATTTTTTAACTAAACTGTCAAAGCAAAAGTCAAGCAAGCAAAAATACATTTTAGTTTGGTGCCTTTATCAAAAATTAAACATTTATGGCATCTTGATTGCTCATTAATCATTATCAATGAGTGTTAATTGTTTTGTAGAGCACCCCAATGGCATGAGCCAGTGGTGGAAAATTCCTTTTTCCAAATCCTTTAGATATGTCAGATGGCATCATCCACAATGCTGAGTGTCAACAGCGCCAAAGGCTTACAGGGGCAGTCTGTCACTATTTCCCAGTTCTGCTCCCTGTCCTCATCAAAGCCTCTCCTCGTGTTAAATCTTGCACACTCAGAGGTGCCAAATATGTATGCTTCAGCACCTTCAATGAACCTCAAACACTTCTTTATTTATTTATTTTTTACTTCCTTTCATTTGGATTAGTACATTTCTTTTATGTTATAGAATCTGTGGCAAACAGGTCCAAAATCAGGAGTTACAGAAATGGAGGAGTTCAAGCTTGGATAAATCTAAGCTAAAATCAAAGTTTCCTTCATTATTAGTTCAGCCACAAATGGAGCTCAGTGGCACTAAATCATGCAACAGCAAATGCACACTTTAATAAAAAGTGTGTGCGCAGCGTGTGTCGGATGGATGGTGCCAGGCTGGATTGGTGCAGGATGGAGTGACACTGGTGGCGAGCTAATGACACGAGTCTCAAGCTGTTCTTGCACCTGCCATATCTCTGCCTCATTCGCCTGACATTAACATTGCGAAAAAAGGGGGCCATCTTAAACCACACACAGATGCACAAAACTGGTCATGCAAGCACTGTACACACAAACATAATTATGGAAGCACACATCCACAACTCTCAATTGCTCACACACCAAACAAGCAAACGGGCCATTATCCTTGAGTGCCCAATTAGGCAGTAAATGAGAGAGCTTACTTGTTGACAGGAGAGGGCACTCATATCAGAATGACATGATCTGGCAAACTATGAACTGTTAAGGTGAATACACAAAGGTTTTCTTAAAGCCCATTTTATAATGCTTTGAATTTAGTTTTATATATAATTTTTAGCATATGTCTAATGTGATATTTAGGTCCACAACTTAGTAAAAAATTCAAATTCAGATAGCAACAGTCTGTGAATCTGTATTTTCACCATTGATTTTGGACAAACATAACAAAAAAAAAAAATGTATTCGTCTAGAGAGAATGTCATGAAGTAAAAAAGTGGAAGTGCATTTATTTTTTTAATTTTGAGTTTAAGTAAATCTTGTTAGCATTTCTGAAGTCTGGCACTGACTGTTCTGTATGTCCCTTATAAAAAAAATAATTACCTTAAGAGCTCTTCATCAGCCTCCACTGAAAGCTACTTAATACTTGTCAATAGAAACAAAGTGTGCTGAAATACGTAGACACTTGATGCCTATAGGACAACGCTTGGAAACATAAAAGAAAGAAAACATTTGCCTGGTATTCTGAGTGGTGCATTGAATTAGGCCTGAGGAACAGAGATAAATACACATTAAGTTAGGCAGAATAGAGGATTATTTTTTTATCGACTGTAAAAATTTTTAGGAAAGTCAATAAAAACAACTCTACATATTTTACTATTATTGCAATATGTGCAATGAAGGTAAAATGTTTAGACATAATGAAAACAACTTGATGAAATTCAAACTGTGTAGCAGATTAGGTAAGAAAGAGTATTCTAGCAACATTGAAGAGGCTATGGTATGTTGTGGCAAGCATGTTATTCTAACTATTCTGCTGCTAATCTGCTATGGTTAAAAAACACACAACCACAAACACTTGCATGTTTACAAATAATGGTACAAAAAGGAGAAATGTTAGTAAGTGGCAATTTAACGGATGCTAACAGCAGGTAGAAAAATATCTAACAAAATAATGTTCGTTTCAACTGAGGTATGAGGAATACATCTATGTTCATGAGCCACCTCTGACCTTGAACCAGATGGGCTCTACTGGCAGAGGAACACACTGCGTTTCACTTCTGTCAGCAAGGAACAAGAAATTAGGGCCAAAATAACTCATACTCACCAAAATTGGACATAATCAGCGTGGAAAGTGTTGCCTGGTCAAAAATTTCTAAACCTCAAGTGTCATATTCACATGTGAGTGCAACTTTAGATTTCTTTAATGTTGTAAATGTCCATCTTACCTTTGGATTTTTGTGTAAAAGAGGATTTACTGCTGAAGAATTTGCAGCAACAATTTGATGCATGTTATGTAAATATTGACCAGAATCTGTCAAAATGTTGTAGTTGTTCTATTGGGTCTTGTAGAAAAAGGCAGTTAGTTTTAAAGGCAAAAGTGGTTCCTTCTTGTTTTTAGCAAGGTGCTTTCATAAGTGACTAATAAAGTCACTGGTAAGTAGGCTACATGAAGTATACTCAGCAGTGACTTTAATTTACCAGGAAAGAAATTTATTGGGATTTGTCCTGGACAAGATATGAAACAGCACAAAGTTCATGTAACAATACATTTCATGTACATCAACATTATTCATAAGAGTAACAGTAGTATTGAATTATTTGCCACCAAGTATAAAATAAGAAATAAAAAACACAACGGAAATCTATAAAGATCATAACTTCACTAAAATTTGTAAAAAAAAAAAAAAATGTGAAGAAATTAGAGACTCAAACCTCAGCTTGAGCTGCAGGTCATTCCACTCTGAGGCTGTGTATTTTCTGGAGGGCAATACATTAAATATATGAAGGCATTTTTGCTAAAAATGTCTTTGTATATGAAATTATACAGTACCAATGCTTCTTCCTTCAAATATTTAGTGAAGAAAATTCAGCAAAGGGACATATAGCACAATGCTGAGTCCTATATAGTGAACTGGTTACGAACCTCAGAGCAGGGTGTTAAATGGGATCCAGTTTAAAGTCTAAAGAAACAAATCTATAGACGGTGTCTATAGAAGTGTGTAGTTCAATGTAGTTCAATTAATAAAAATGTTCGAAGCTGCTTGTAGGGGGATAAATCAGTTTGAAGATTTTAGTGAATTGCATTTAGACTATGGAGGACCAGGAGAGGCACTGAACAAGAAAAGAACCTGTTTAAAATTTAACATTTCAATCATTGAAAGAGGAATTTTACATTGTTTTTATTAATCCAGTATTAAATTTATGTTTAAAGTCCCTTTTTTTACTGGATATTTAACAACCAAAATAAATAACTCTGACAGGGGTTAATTCAATAGAGGGTCTTCCTTGTGAACGGAGTGTCAAAAATACTTGAATGGCTTTATTGTGTTTTCTCACAAGATTGTGTGCTCTGAGCTAATACAGTCATTTCTGGAATAGTGTAACCCCTGTTTATTTCTATATCTAAGTATATTTTATTTCTGTTTGCAGAGTGAATAAACAAGTTGAGAGCAAAACAGACACCAGACACTGCAGACACATGCAGTTTATATTTTTGGTAGTGTCTGCTGGGTGGCTGATTGGTTTTTAGCGGAGGTATGCCTCATGCCAAGGAAAGGATCTTTAACATTTGGTAATAATCCAGACCATGTGTAAGTTTTGGCTATAGGTGTAAGACACAATATGGAGTGAACTGTTTGTTCATATATATATATATATATATTATGTAGGATATATGCATGAAAACAAACCAGATCTTAGAATCCACATTTAACAATATCTAACCTGATTGGAAAACTACACACCAACCTTTTTTACAAGCTTGCAAGGAATCAAACAGTTTTTGTTCCACTTTAAACTTTAGCCTACTACAGTGAATAGTTTATGCATGTTTTTACCAATGAATGAAAAACATAAAACAACTTAACCCTGTGCTCTGATTAACAGACACTTAGTGAGATCTTAGGCCATGGTGTATCGAATTATTGTTGCAGAACCAGCTGCATTCCATCTGAACGAACGAGTTGTACTGTATATTAAGCTGTGAAGTTCCTGCACTCTGTGGTGTGCTGACATGTTTTACTGTCCTCAGGCAGTGTATGAGTGAACTGAGGTGTTTAACTGCAGTTTATGAGCGGCAGAAGCATTGAGCATTATCATACATCTGCTGCTGTCCTGCTTAAGAGCCGTTAAATTTGTTCCATGAGAAAATCTTTGCCATCATACTTTAGCAGCAAGGCCAAGCTGAGCAAAGTTTTGGCAGAGCCTCATGAGGACAAAGTTACATAATGCCATTTTTTACCCTCACTCCTACCCATGGTTTTGTTGCTTTTAGTCTAATTTTTTGCCCTTTATGGTTTCAGGCAACTTTTCTGCATTTTACGGCCTAAAAGCCACCTAAAATCTGTGCTTTACCTTTTATTTGATCTAATGTGCCTGTCTATGTAGTTTTGCTGAATAGTGATACATAACCAAGAGGTTGCAACACGAACAAAAATATTCCTCTATTCCTATTGCAGCAAATAGTGTGGAGAGCAGCAGACAATAGGCAGTATAGAAGCTTTGCAGAACTCAACAAATCATATTCAATAGATCTGCCATTTATTCACCCCTTCAATTCAGTCATATATATTGTATATATTTAATTTAACTGGCACACTGAGCTTATTCTTATACTCAACACCAGCTGTGCTTCTTAACTATGTTAAATACAATTTCAGGCTAATGACACCTTACATGTAATTTATTGAAGAAAAAAAATTAGAGCATGTGCGAACCATAATTATCTGACGAATCTAAGAAGTAATGAGTTTACATGATACCTTGGGAAACAATAGATGGATAAAAAAACACTATTGTATATTTTTTGGATCTACAGTCATCAATAAAAAAAAAGACCCTTTACAGTCATGCTTTCCACATCAATTACAATTTCCACATCTTTTGATTTTTGGAGGTTTTCAGTAAGTAGGATGAGTTGGTTAACCAACTCCCCTTTTTAGTGGATAAATGTCTAAATATTGAGCCAGATGCTGAATGCTGGTATAATACAACACATGTTTTCCTTACTGGAGCCAGTTGCTGCAATTCATGGGAAAATATTTTCCTTTTTTTGTTAAATTGTTAAATATGTTATAGCTTTTAAAACGTTGTGTTTGTCATATCATTTGATCTGTCATTGAAACAGATAATGCATATATTTTTAACATGTTTGAAATGTTAAAATGTGGCCTCCATAATAATTTCCATAATGCATTTATTTATCATCAAAACGTTGTCCGCAAATCCTTTAAACTGCAGTAGTGACAAAATGGGCTTCTCTGCACAGATGGAAAAGTCTTAACTGCTGTCTCTTGCACATTCCAATGCAAATGTACAAAACATGCAATAGGAATCATGTAATGTCATCCGCAGTCCAGACACAACTAAGGGATGGTATTTCTATTTCAGCTGGAGTTTCAATAAACAGCCCTAATAACTAGTTTACCCAAATTCCTATGGTATAAGGTAATCCTCCGACATCCTTCCATTGACTATCAGTCTGTTCTTCATTGCTGCTTTTTTTTTTTTTACCAAACTATTTACAGTTGATTAAGGTTATATGTTTTTTTATGAAATTAGTTTTTGTTCAAGTAGGACACTTTGAAAGCACTATACATTTACATTGACATTTTAATTGTAATATCATTGTTATACACAACATAATTGTTAAACAAAATATAAGCTGTCATAAGTTATGATATTGATTAAATTTCTTTAAGTGCTTTAGTCATGAGTCACAAATAAACTATTTTCATGCTTTTCAATTTAACCAAAAATTGCACAAACTTACACTCAACTGCCATCAAAAATAGTAAAATATGTCTGGTAGAAGAGTCTTCTTCAACAAAGTCTAAAGTAAACAGAGAAAAAAAGCACTCCTGACTTTTCAATCCCTACAATAAACAGCATCTAAATGTCATCGCTGAGACATGCCAGGCCAGGCCTTTATTGGGATTGATGTGTGACCATACTCCCACTGTGATACACCTTCCGCTGGTGAAGGGCCAGGGGTTCACATGGCTGCTCGCCCACTGTGAGGTCCATCTGTGTGGGGGATGCTGCAGTGTTTTGCCTCTTCGCCTGTGGAGGAGATGGATCCCTTACAGGTGCCTCTGCCAGAACCAACCAATTAGGACTTAGATGGAAATTTGCACAGAAACATTGAGCTCCGATCACACTCAGGCATGCATAAAAACAAATCTGACATTCACCCACAGCAAGGAACTTGTAATTTGTTTCACATGTGCAATGTGAGTGTAAATGTTATTATAATTTACCCTCTGTTGAATGGCCAATTTCTCTACCTTGTTCTGTTTTTTTTTAAGAAGCAATTTCAGATTCTCATAATTTAAAATACTGTCAGAGAAATGGAAAAACCAGGCAGCAATCCTCACATTATGAACCACATCATCAGATTATACTGATTCAAAGTTTAGGTATGATATTGAAATTGCACAAACTTTCCTCCATTTATTACAAAATATTGGTGAGGCAGCATCTTCCTTCAGGGAGATCTCACAGCTCTTAGGGGTTAGCAGCACCCTTCACATACCTTGAATTAAAAGCAGCTGGAGAACGTGCCATAAATGCCTCTCCTTAAACCCGGGTTTCATCACTGTGATGAGCAACTTATGTAAAGACTGATGGATGAACTCAACACAGCTATGAATCCCTCAAGCTTGTTTGTGTATGTTAAAGATGTTTAAAGGTTAAAGATTAATATCTAGCAGATCCGTCACTTTATTAACTGTCAGAGGAGTTTTAGCTGTGAATTTAGTTAAGCTGAATTCAGGCATATTGCTATAAATTTGGTTGGACACTTAAGACAACATTCTCTTATCTGTAAGCACACAGCTACATGTTAACTTACATCTGTAGAGTTGCAAGTACTAGTATACAATAGAAAAATATGAATGAAAAGGCAATGTAGCTGTTCCCTGCATGTCATGTCTCTTCTCCAGAAACATTATATTTTGTGTCCACACTCTCTTCTTCTTCAGCAGCTGGCTATAGAACTTTCTTCCATATCAAGGCAAGGCAAAATTATTTGTATAGCACAATTCAGTACAAAGACAATGCAAGTGCTTTACATGATTAAAATATAGGAAAATAAAACAGAATTAAAGCAAGTAGGAAAAAAAAAATTCAGAAACAAAAAAGAACATTAAAAACAGTTGGACTAAAGAAAATAAAAAAATTGAACTAATGCTGTTTCAGTTAAAATGTTTTAACTAGAACAGTCGGAGGCAATCCTAAACAAATCAATTCCAGCTTCTGTATATCATAAAAAGTCATCATAATCTCCTTTGAAATCAGAAAAAGAAATGTGTTTGGTTACTTAAAATAAGCTTTCTCTCCCAATGCAGAAGCATCTGAAACTTATATTCGGTTGTTTTTCAAAGAAAACTTGATTTAGCACATGCATGCCAAAAAATGCCTCTTCACCATGCAATGACAAACAACCAGTTTGCAACTTGACTTAAAAGTTTACTTTCTTTAAATGATTAAAAAAAAAAAAATTCATTACTACTGCTGTCCTGTTTTGACCTACATTGGAGATTCAGCAGAGACAGTTGTCTTCCATTCCTCACAAAGATTTAGTCAATTTATATTCCATTGTCCTGGACAAAATTGTAAACTTAGTCATGGAAGCAGCATGATGAGTTTCTGGATTTAAAGTTCTTCATGCAGATGAAGCAATATTAAACAAGGACATAAAAATAAACTGAGGACCAGATAAATACTGGGAAAATGATTGAACTTAAATAGAGAAGAAATCAGGCGCAAATTAGCAAACTCAGGTGCAAAGAATTAGCTAATTAACAGAAGGTTCTTGCTGAGGGATAAACGATCTTACAGAGATAAACACTGTGAGGAATAAATGGAGGAGAAGACTCCAAAAATAAAGAGTAAAATCAAAACCAACCAGAACGTTTGAAAATAGCCACGAGAAAGAAATTAGAAAACAATCTGAAAAGGTAAACAAACCAAACTAACCCCTAACAGCAAAGTAATGGAAAGACCTAAAATGGAAAACTAGTAGCAGAATAAAGGCAGAACCAAAACGCCAAATTCATAAAGATAACATACAAAAGTAAAATCATATGATTGGAATGACTGTAAATCAAAACAAATCAATAAAAGAACCCCAAATCATGACAGTTGTCCTACAATTTAGATTGAGTATCAAGGTTACTGGAGATTTTCACCATATCAAATTAAGACACTTCACTTTATGATCCTTATATCCTTTAAAATTTCCAAGTGGTCAAAAAAGACAAAATAACGGCATAAACTATTTTGTCTTAACTGTGGATTTGGGGGATTTCCAGAGGTTTTTCAACACGATGGATGAAGGCAGCTTTTTGTCTTTTTGTCAGTCTTTATCGTTGCTTTTTATTTTGTTTTGTTTTTGAGTGAGTTGTAAAGAGCATCTTTGAGGTGATTTGATAAAAAGTACTTATAACTATTTCAACAGAGTATCTATAAGCAAATTGATGTTGTTTTTAAGTAAAAAGCAATACAAAATCACTTACAGCAATGAAAAATATGTTTATACCAACCTTCTTCATTTGTTCACTGTACTAATCAGGCAACAAACGTTTTAAACTACAAATTCAGGGAAATAAATGTGGTGTAATATTTTTTTCCATTACTAGATTTTTTTTTTCTTTCTGCAATTAGTAGACAATAGGTATTTAATAACAACTTAATTTCAGCTAAGAGGCAATAACAAAATTAAAGCAATGCCATTTAACATAATCAGGATAACTGAAAGAGGAAAATCCCCACATTAAGAAAAAAAATATATATATAAATATATATATATATATATATTTTTTTTTTTGTAAGATCACAACAACCATGTTTTCAAAGAATTTATTCTCAGAAACTTCAACACGTTCTGGAAACCAAAGTTATAGACTTTTAATTAGAAAATCCTGACTAATGTCAACACATGCCCAAAACAAGGAAAGAATTTTCCATGAATGTTCTGTACAACTTCGACTCCTTCCTTTTAAACCTTTTTTTTCCCCCCCACCACTTCTTCTCCCTCTTCATTGTGAAAAATTTTAGTTCCTGGAACTGGCACAAAGTAAAGGTCTAAGAAACACCGCCACATTCATAGAATCCGAAGTTACAAGCAACGTTCAGAGAATTCAGCAAACCTCTGAGTAAAAATATGTCTCGACTTGTTTAGAATTTTGAATCAAAATGGTATACCTCTTGTAGCAGTATATTTATTTTATAATGCAGAAACAATATGATGTGCTGCACTGCTGTTCTTGTACATTTTTTTATGTGAGGGTGGAGTTACCTTGTAGCATAGAAAACAGTTCTCACAAGCAGCCAAGTAAAGCAGGTAACCCAAGCTTAGTAAATCAGGCATTTCCAAACTGTTGATTTGAAGCTTTGAAGGTGACAGGTAAGTGCAATTGCAATGATGGCAATAAACAAAGCATTTCTGCTAGGAGACAAACCATGCAGGTTCTCATACTGATGACTCATTCCTTCTGTATTACCTAACAACAGTTGGCTTCTTGCTTAATCTTTTGCCAAGTTGTGTGCAGGTGAGTTAAAATCAAGCAATTCAAAACATCTAAGGATAGTTTAGTTCCCTCTGAAGTCAAGGATTAAAAATTACATTTATTATAATTTTTTATATTATAAATTAAATAAGGAATTTTAAGGAAGTGTATTTTAAATATCAGCAATTCAGTAAATAAAACATATCACAGCCATTTATGTTTTAGTCATAAAGTTCCAGCTTGTAAACATAACAGAAGTTTCCCTCATAAAACAAGACCTAGTTGTCTTTTTTAGTTCCGTAAAGAAGCATCACCTCAGCCTGAGGCCACATGGCAACTTATCATTATGCCTGGCTTTGATAAACAAACTCGATTCACATCATTCATTCACTGAGAAATGCAGTAAACTACAGAGAGAAAAAAAATACCAGAAAAATAATGTACAGTAGTACTTTGAAAAAGACATAATCCATCATGAGCACCAGAGAAATGATGGACCATACTGAGTGTGTCACTGGAGATTTATGTTTGAGACATATTTATGTAGATAACAAGAAACAATGAAAGAATTTGACAGCACTCAGCATGGTTTTATATGATATATGAAGCTAGTACCAATTTCATATGTGGGGCTAACTTCAAATTCACATTAAATACCAGAATTAATTGTGAGCTCATAATTCAGTCCTAATTGGACAATTCACGTCATGACAGTTTCTGTTTAACCTCTTACCCTGACTTCAGCTTGTGCACAAAAGCTGGACAATTTACATCCCACATGCTTGCAATTGAATACATATTGAGGCGCAGGTCTGGTCTTTGGTTATAAACATCTCAAAACTGTAAAATGGAACCACTCAACACTGCAACAAATTCTTTGATATGCATTTGACCATTTATTGTGCCATAAAAAAAAATCCTATTTTGTAAGCAACAAATTTTCTTTCAAGATTACTTCTTTTCTGAAGGGGGCAAAGGCACCAAACATTGGTCCAAAGCCTCCATAAAATAGCTGATTTATCTGTCAGCTTGTCAGGAATTCAGCAGAAGTTGCTAAATAGAATTACAAATTGAAGGTGGCTGAGGCATTTCAAAGCAGGAAAAACATACAGGGAAAAACATAAGCTTTTTTTGAAAAATATAAAAAAGGAAAACAAAGTCTGGTTTTTCCAAAGGCATGATTTTCCTGTAACAACCCTATTTTATCACTATTCCCATTCTATCTGACAAGACCGTTGGATTGTAGTCATACCAGAATGTATTGTATGGTAAATCCCCACTTACACAGAAGACCAGACCTAACATGCCCTTTATGAGAATTGGTATGATTTCATAATGCACATCCAGGCTGGCAGGAGTACAGCCACAATAAAGTGTTACAGAGTTATTTTTCCCATGGCCCACTGCCAGCTTCTTAATAACAATGCTGTAATATAGATCTAGCTGCCTGTGGCTGCTTGTCCCTGAGAAACCCTAGAGGAGGTGCTGCTGTGAGGTAATAAGAGGTCCTTGTGCAGGAGCTGACATGCATCTGCTTCTCTTAGATACAGGAGATATAATTCTGCCAATCTGGTCCTTTACTTGGTTGGCTGGCCCAGTTTGAACTTAACCTTAAAACCCTGTGTTTTCTGGAGAAGAAAAGGTTTTTGCCTTATTCTTAAGCTAAAGCTGTTGAGTGAAGTGCAATGAAAGTACAAAATATTCCGTTGTGTAGGATGTTTTCATGCATATGCACATATTTTAGAGGTACACTCGTAAATAAAACTGTTAATACTATTAATACTAATTTACTAAACAAAGCATTTATTGATGATTAGCATTAGATTCCAACACAAAGCTAACTCTTGCCAGCAGTTGTTTTATTGTCTGATATTGTGTGGGCTGTACTTCAAGTAACTACATTTTGACTTGTGGAGAACAAGAATCTGTTTTTCAAGATAATGTGATGTCAAGATACAGTGGAAGAGGTGTTGTGTTGATTCCTGGTGATTTCTTTAAGTATTTGTTATGCAACTTTTTCTCTACATTTACATGACAGACTTCAGTTTGTTTGTAATGATAAGTCTTCGCCATGCTCCAGGGTTACCAGTGGAGTACCACAGGGATCAGATCTAGGACCAATACTCCTTACTATATGGGCAGAGTTATTAGACAGAATGGGATTAATTTCCACTATTACGCTGATGATACTCAACTATATGTGTCTATGAGTTCAGAAGACAAAAGCCCATTACATAGACTACAGGCATGTCTTGGGTGACTCTTAATTTTCTGCTTCTGAATACAGACAACACAGATGTACAGTGGTGGAAAGTAACAAAGTGAATTTACTTTATTACTTTACTTAAGTACTTCTTTTAGTATCTTTAGTTGCATTCTGTTTGTGGTAATTGATTAACCCTTAAACCTCGATTCCACAGAGAAAGAGTGAGGAGAATTAAATCTACAGTGTGTAATAATTACTGGGATATACAGTCAGAAATGTAATATATTATACATAACTATGTTATTTATCATCATCTACGAGCTCAGCCTCTTAACCTTAATATTTCCGTTGCCTTAGAATTCGTTATTTATAATTACATAGGAGCGGGTCTCGCAGCCATGGAGGCAGACATCTTTGCGCTACGGCAGCGCAGAGCCAACAAACTAGCGATTGTGAGATCGCCCATTACGCTCGAAAGTAACTACGGCAAGTTGAGAGAGATGAACTGAGACGGTACTGAACACACAGACTAATGAAATACTATCTGTAAAATTATCTATGTAAACAAACCTCATCACTTGAGAAGGTAGGTGATGCGGACGTCGTGGAAGACATTTTGTCCCGTAACGCTCGCCGTACTGTTGGGGGGGAGAAGCGGTGGGGGGGAGATGTTCATGTTGCTGCGGTCTACAGTCTGGACGTTAGATGTCGCTGAAAATTACACACTGTAGCTTTAAGAAAGTACTGTTTCTTTTTGATGTGGTATGAATAAGTAATAATAATTAAAATAGTTATCCTTGTTTTTTTTGCAACGACTGTTGAACATTGGACCCGTTATACAGCAGACAAACAAGTTTATTGAAAATAAACAAAAAGAGAGCGGCGGAAACTCCTCGAAGTGTGTTATCTGATTCTTTGCTGAGACAGGAAACTCAGGTCAGTGAGATCAATATTGAGCTGAAAAAGACAAGAAAAAGTCACTGACCTGGTGGAGAGTTTAGTCAGATTCAGAGAGAGAGGAACCTGGGGGGGAGATGTCTGCCGCCTGCGGTCTTTTCCGCTTTGGAGCACAGGGTGCAGGCGAGTTGGTGCCAGCCGATGCATAGTAAGCAACGATGTCCGTAAGGGATAACCCAAAACTGAAGTCCAGTCCAGAACAGTTTCAGAGACCGAGGCGATCAGAGAACCAAAGAGGTATCCAGGGAGAATCCAAGCCAAGGTCAGTAACGCCGTCCAAGTCCGGTAACCTGCAAAATCCAGGAAGTCAGACCAAAACTCACACTGAGCAGAGCAGACAGGGAAAAAAGGCAAAAACCGAAAATCCATAGGTAAAAAGCCGATCAGAATTAACAAGACAAAACACTTTCTTTAACGCTAGAGTTACTTACACCGAAACAGCTTGAATAATCCGGCGCTGAGGGTAGGAAAGCAAACAGCATAATTAGGACAAGGTGAACCAGATCAGCAGTAATCAGCCACAGGGCCAAATAGACAGTTAAGCAGAGGCAAATGGAAAAAAAAATCAACCATCAGTGCCAGGATTATGACATTTTTTAGTGGTATTTTTATGCAAAAGTCAGTGTAGTCCTGTTTCCCTGACTGTGACTACCTGCTCTCTCTCATCCTTTGATATAGGAGCTGGCTCTGAGCTAGTGTGCCTGGCTGTGTGTTTTCCAGTGGTGGCCACCTGTGGAGCTGGTCCACAGTTACCTTTAGTATCTCTGCTTTTTTCTGTATGTCTCCTTCTGCCTCATTGAACCCCAGTCAGCCTCAGCAGGTAGCCACTCACACTTAGCCTGGTTCTGTTGGAGGTGTCTTCCCGTTAAATGGGACTTTTAACACTCCAATATTGCTACAAGCATGCATGGTGTTAGGGATTGATTCAATGATGCAATCACGTGGATATTAGAAAACTTTGAGTAAATCTGACTGCATGATCTGGTTGAATTGTCTCTGTGAAGTACCTTGAGGTGACATGTGTTGGGAATTGGCACTACATAAAAAAACTGAATTAAATTGGATTGAATAAAACATTTTTACCCCCAGTTTGGCATTGCTGATTTAATATTGTAACGGAAA